>NW_022631035.1:2139329-2295779 GCF_010015895.1 Lontra canadensis | reverse complement strand
CCGGCTCCTAAACCGGGCCCCGGGCCCACCCGGCGCCTAGCGCCGCCGGGACTCCAACCCGGACCCGAGCCCATCCCGACCCCAAACCGGCCTCGGGCCTAACCCGGCCCCTGACCCAACCCGGACCGCAACCCGGACCCGGACCCGGACCGGGACCCGAACCCGACCCTGCCCAACCGGCCCAGCCCAGAACCCTCCCAACCCGGACCCCCACCCCCCCCCCGGGCCCAACCCCATTCCCCGCCGAGCCCTCCCCCTCCAACCTCTTGGTTCGCCCCTATGCTGCCCCAGTCACCTTTCGCCTCGGACCAAGTCCCCCGTGCCCGGACGTCCTAATACCGGGTCCCGGGACTTGGGCGCGGATGACAGCCGCCGCCCGACCTCCCCCGCAGGGAACACAGGACCCCTGGGACGCTTCACGTGCGCGCTCGCCTCTCTGTCCCGCCCTCTCCATTTGTATGTTTCCTATTTGGAGGTAAGAAGGGATCATCACCCACAAAAAAGCCACTGAGCATCCCTTCTCCGTCCCCGCGGAGGAGCCCCCCAGGTCTGGAGATGGACGGGCGGGCACCGGGCTGGGACCGCCCCCACCCTAGGCAGCCCCTAGATGCAGTGTGCTCCGGGGCCCCTCGCGCCCCCACCTCCGCCTGCCACCTTCGGGGCGCGGAGCGGCCGCGGGTCCCCGGGTGCCCGGCGCTGTCCCTGGGGCATCGGAGTTGTTGGCTGGACGCTCGTGGACACGGCTGTCCTTTACGGACCTGAGCCAGCGGGACAGAGCTCGGACTCAGAGACGGGAGACTGTGTTAGTGTTTAATGAATTGACGTAGGAAGCTGCTCCGCGTTTCCAGCGCGCAGCCCGGGCACAGAGGCCGCGCCGCCCGCGTCTGCCCCGCGCGTGGTCCCCGCCCGCCGGATGTTGACGGCGTCGCCTAGCAACGGGAGATGGCGGAGCCGGGTGACCAGGACGGCGGGTAAGCGGGGCGGGGGTCGCGGGCATCCAAGAGGCCTCCACGCCTCCCCCTTGCCCTCTCGCCCTCGCCCCCGCGCCTCGGCCCCGTCCGTCCCCGCCCTGCCGGCCTTTCCCGCCTCCCCGGCCACCCCCAGCCCTGCGCGCCCTTCCTCATCTCCCGTCCCTTTGTCCGCTCCTTCCTCTCACTCTCTCCCCGCGCTCGGGCCGCTGGGCTCCCGAAACCCGGCTCGCTCGGCCCGCAGTAACCATGGCAACCACGATGCCCGGCGGTGCCTGCGGAGAGTTCCCGTACTCGCAGACCAGCAGGAAGCGCGGGGGCTGGGGGCTGCGCGGGGTCTCTCTGCGTGCGGAGGATCCCGGGGGGCTTCCTGACCGCGGGGACCCCAACCTCCCCTGCCACCGCCAGGCCTCCAGGAGGGGGGGCGGGGCCGGGGACAGAAACTCTTTTGAGGAATTGGACCTTTTACCTTTGACGTTTCCGCGGTGCTTCCCTTTTTTTTAAAGATAAGTTTGTATATACTGACATGGAAAGAGGTCCAGGTTACCTTAAACGAAAACACTAAATGGAAAACAGTTTGTAGAGGGTGACCTCTAACTGTGTGTGTCTTTAAATGTGTAGAAAAATATTTGCAAGAAGATACCCTTAAGTCTCTTTTATTACTAGTAGTTATCTTGAGAACGGGAGGGAAAGTCCGGGAGGATTTTCATTGTCTGTGTCACACATTTCTGTATCACTTTGACTTAAAAAAAAAAAAAAAGAAAGAAAGAAAGAAAGAAAGAAAGAGAAAAAAAAAGAAAAGAAAAAGGAAAGCTTGTATTTTTAATTAGAAAAAAATAATTGTAAGAATGTAAATCATGACATTCTTGTACTTCTTTGTCCCTTTTGTGCAACTTTCTCTTACACTGTGTTTCTTTGCCCCATTGGGCTGGGGAAAGTATGTTTAAGTATATTTCAGGTTACTTTTCTGTTACAATGTTCCGATGCTGTTCTCTGAATGTTTCCATCATTTCATTCATTCATGGAACAACTCTTGTGTGGCCTGCGCTCCCTCCACATGACAAGCATGATCTAGTGCTGGGGTTGGTGACAAACATCCAACAGCCCAGAGGGGAGGCAGATAATCAACAAGTCCATAATACTACAGACAGACACCGGGAGATAATCAATGCCAAGGGAAAGAACACTGTTCTTTGAAACTGTTAAACTGTATTTCTGCCCCTAGGTCTCAGCAGGAAAGCGAGTCAGCTTTTGAAGGCGGGGAGGCCGGGAATCATGAAGGCGACAGGGTAAAGTTCCCCTTGGGGCAGGCTGTGCTGGGCTTGTCTTTACTGGGGGTTAAGGAGATAAGAGCTGCTCAAGAAAGCTGCACCGTGATCCTGTACCTTGCCCAAAGCAGACTCAGTCCCTTGGCAGAGAAACTCGTTTTCCTCTCCCCATTCTTAAGTGCTGGTGGCTCGCTGGGTTGTCCCGCGTTCCCTACTCAGATCACCTGAGGGTTTCAGAACCGGAGTTCCGCAAGGAAGGGTGCAGAACCTTACAAACACTGTAGAGAGCAGACAGAATGCAGAGCAGACTCTCCCGGGGACACGGACGTGTGCGGATGCTAGTTCCCCACCAGTGTGATTGCGCGGTTACGAACAGAACTTCACAGGAGCCTTTGACTGTGTTTCCTGGTTTTTCTTTTTCCTGCCACAAATCTCCAGGTATCACCCACCGGGAAGACCAGTGACCAAAACACTGATGAGGTTGCTAGTGCCACAGAGCTCTCTGAAGAGGAAATCACGGCCCCTGGGGAAGTCACAAGTGAAGGAGAAATTGAAATTGAGGGGGAAATCGAAGCTGAGGGGGAAGTGGAAGCTGAAGAAGTGGAAATTGATGGAGAAGGAGAAAGGGAAGAGGAATTCGAATTTGAAGGGGATGAAGTCGAATTTGAATCTGAAGGGGAATTTGAATCTGAAGGGGAATTCGAGTCTGATATGGAAGCCCCATCCCCTGAAGAGAGAGTCAGTTCCTTAGATCTGGCTCCTTCAGAAGAGGATGCTGGGGAGGTGCCCCAAGAGGACACGGGCCCCAGCTCCTGGCATGAGCATGTAAGCGGGGAAGGTGTTCCGGAAGACGGAGAAGCCACCCGCCCATCGGGATCCAGAGACTTGAGGGACATCTCCACGCAGCCATCCCGGCAGGTAGTAGACTCCTCCGAGCCAGTAGGCCTGGATGCTTCTGGAGCCCGGGCCAGCAAATCGGTGAGTGACCCTGAGGTCGATTTTATGAGAGTGTTTGATCGCCTTTGTGGTTTGTCGTCCTGTAGCGTTATGTTACTGTTTTAACAAAACAAGGCACATCATAGAAACAAATTGCAATCTCTATTAGAAATTTCTCAGCAAACTTAGGTCTCAGGACCCACTTTTGAATGCCAAGAGTTTCTGGACCTTTCTTTGGTGTCCCCCAGACCCAAGGTCGGGAACATTCCGTGTCAGGGCAACCAGGCTTCTGGTCTCCAGAGCACCGCCGTCCAGTGAAACTTTCCATGGTGATGGAAATGCATCTTTGCTGTCCAACATGGTAGCCACCAGTGCCAAGGGGCTACAGAGCACTTGAAATGTGGCCTGGGAGAAGGAGGAACTGAATTTTTAATGGGGATTGTAATTCATTTTAACTTATATAACCACCTGTTGCTGGTGGTTTCCATATGGGACAATGCAATTCTGGGTAATCATGATTATGATGACAGGAGGTATGATCTTATAATATTCCTTTTTAAAATTATTTTTAAACAAGCATGGGCTTATAGAACAGTTGAAGTGTGATTGGAAGACCTGTTTTATTTTTTTAAGCCTTGGAGAATAAGTTATGCTTCCAGGAATGCTTCCCACAATCAACCAAAATATCACTATTAAAATCAGGAAATTCCACTACATTACCAAATAACCCTCAGGTCTCATTCACCAAGGGTCCTTTTATAGAAGACATACAGTTCCGAATCACATGTTGCCTTTAGCCGTCCCATCTCTTAGGTCATAATCTTTCCTTGACTTCAATGACCTTGGCACTTCTAAAGGTGACCAGCCAGCCATCTTGAAGTTGGTTCTCAGGTTGGATTTGCCTGGTTTTCCTCTTGATGTGATCTGGGTTATGCTCCCTTGAGATCATATGATCATTGAGTCCCAGAGGGAGGCTGGTTCTCCTTCTTATATAGTATGAGGTGGTGTGCTGAATGTCATTTGTCCCACTACCAATGAGGCTGTTGAACCCTTGGGTGAGAAGAGCCCGCCTTCTCCACTGGGAAGTTGCCCTTCACCTGCATGCGGGTGGGAAGGTGCTCTCTTGGTTTAAGATAGGAAAAGCGAGTGTTTCAAAGGAAGGGAAAAAATCACAACAAACCACCACCATATTGTTAGGAGTTTGTCTTCCTCTCAGCACGTGTTTAGACCCATCCTGGGTCAGATTTATCCCTGACTATTTTTACTTTTGATGCCGTTGGAAATGGCTTCCAGTTGTTGGCCGCTGTCTTGTACAGAGTGCCATGCTGTATGTAGAAATAGAACTAATTTTGTATATTGGTCTTATATTCAGCGACACTGCTAGACACCCTTGTTAGTGCTGGTAGCTCTTTTTTTTTGTTTTGTAGAATTGTAGGATTTTTCACAAAGATCATCATGGTCTCTGTGAATAAAGGGGGGTTAACTTCTTCCTCTCCAATCTGGATGCCCTTCATATCTTTTTCTTGCCTTCTTACACTGGCTAGAACTTCTAGTACAACACTGAATAGAAATCATCCCCAGTACGGCCAATGAGAGCCCGTCTAAATTGGTCTTTGTGTCCTTCTGACACAACTGGAGTCATTCTTTGTTTTAACCGCTGTCATCCTTGGAACATTTTCTCATTCTTGGCACAGACCACCAGCCCTAGAATCAGACACTTCTCCAGAAGCCTGGTTTCTTTTCATGGAAAATAAAATTTAGAAGTCATGATTTGAGTAGGTAGGTAATCTCACCACCACTAAGACGTCAGCGTCCCCAGGCTCTCTCGGTATCATCCATGCCACGCACGCGTGCGCACACACACACACCACATACCACACACACACATCTCACGCCAACCCCACTCTAACACAGCTCACCGCCGAGTGGGTTCCTCTCAGCGTCCTCCCCTTCCATATTTCCAAGTCCTTTTTCCAACAATGAGAAGGCTGGTCCCTTTCTCCCTAACACATTTAGTAATTTGATCAGTCCCCCGGATGGAACCTCCACTGCATTTCTCCACCCCCAGGTGGACTCTCCTCACCACACCTGAACCCAGACACCCCCACACTGGGCTGCCCGGGTCCCTGTTGGGCCAACCCCACCCAAGCCAGCCCCCAAATATTTGGGCTCTGACTCTGTGCCAGGCTGTCCTCAGTGGGGACTCTTGTCATCAGGCCCAGGCCTGTCACCTGTGTGGTAATGGCTTCACACAGGGATGGCTTCTGAATCCCGGCCTCCTCACCCCACATTAGGCCAGCCCCGGCCCTCCTCGCTGGCTGCAGGTTTGAGCTGTTCTGGAAAGAAAGCAAGGAGTACGGTTACGTTCCTCCATCTTTGATCTGGTCTGGACATGCCTTTGCCGTTGACACTGACAGTGACACTGGCAACAACCCTCTGGGGAGGATACTGATCACCCCCATGTCTGGATGAGGACTCGGGTGGACGGATTCCCTGCCCAGAGTCACACAGCTGTGACTGTTGCTCTTCCTCCGAACCCACCATCCTGAACCACAAAGCCACGATCCCACCCCGCATGGTGAGCCCAAAGAGTTCATAACTTCCGGGAGTAACACGATCTAATGACCGCTAATTAAGCTCCAATAACAACGGTCTTCACCCTGTGCAATGTCCAGGAGATTGGAAGTGTAGGTCACTTCTTGAGCTATAAACCTAATTTCCATCCTTGGGTATCATTTCTAGAAAACTCACTGGGAAATAGTTTCCAAAGGTGACCCGCCAGAGGGGCTGAGACAAGGCTGAGGGAGCGCCCCATTTCCCGTCCTCCCGGCTGGTGCTCCGTCTTCTGAAGGACCAGGAATTGCAGAGGGGGGCTGCTGTGTGTCTCAGCGTGTGGGGGAGCCTCATGGATTTCTTAGTAGGAGAAGCCCTTTCTGGACACCCCGAGGCGGGCTTTTGACTCTGGGTCGCCAGTCCTATCGTTATGGTTCTGGCTGCCTAAGAGATGGTTTCTAGAAGCAGCAGCATCTGAGGAAGTATTAGAAAGAGCAGGAGCTGGGGGTTGAGGTATCCCAGCTCCGAACCTGCCCTTGGCCGTGTGTGTGAACTTCAGGCAAGGTCTTTATCTTTTGTGAGGCTGCTTCCTCTCGGATAACTGAGGGGACAGCTACCTGCCTCACAGCATCGTGCACGGCCAGATCGCCACCAGCGGTAACTACTGTCCACAGTAATCATCGCCAGTCTCTTTTAAAGCTAAAATGGAGAGAGGCACTTTGAACAAGAGAAGGTATTTTCTTATCAAAATGTCCCTAAACTAGGGGCGCGCAGGTGGCTCCGTCTGTTACGCGTCTGACCCTTGACCTCGGCTCCATTCTTGTTCTCCGGGTCATGAGTTCCAGCCCCGTGATGGGCTCTACCCTGGGTGGGGAGCCTGCTTAAAAAACAAAACAACAAAAAAACCCACAAAATGTCCCTGAATTGGAATATTTTGCGAAAGGAGAAGTAGAAACAGCCTTTTGGGGTGCTTGCCCGGGGCTGAGGCTTTCCAGCATCCTTTTATAAAGAGGCTGCTCAGAGATGTTGCTTACCATCCTTAGGGAGATCAGCACTGGGGAGGAGAGACACCCATGCACGACATGCCCATGCTTCCTCACTGATGCTTTGCTGTGGATCAAGACAGGCAGAGACCGACCCCGAATTATGTGGGGTGGGGGCGGGTAGGTGTTTCTGTTTTGTAAAAGCCAAATAATCTTTATATCCACATGGTTTTCTTTCTTTTTTTTTTTAAGATGTTATTTATTTATTTGGGGGAGAGCGAGAGCAAGCGCACAAGCAGGGGAAGCGTCAGAGGGAGCGGGAGAAGCAGACTCACCACGGAGCAGGAGCCTGAAGCGGGGCTGCATCCCAGGCCCCCGGGATCAGGACATGCGCCAGAGGCGGACGCTTCACCAACCGAGTTGTACTGCTTCGGCAGTGATGTTGGAAGTTTGAACGATCAAAATCCAATAACTTTTCGGTCCTGATTAAGGCCTCGTTGATTTAGGTTTGGTCGTTCTTGTTCTAGAAAAAGACCAGTGAAGGGCTGGAGCAGGACGTGTCTCCTCTGGGGCTGCGACACCACCTCCGACTGAGCCCGGGAAGCAGCATCACGTCCTCGGACTCGGAGGAGCTGCTCGTGAGCACGGAGGAGTCCTGCCTGCAGGAGCCAGGTACCGCGCCGGGGGCCGTCCTGCCCACGGGATGAGCCCCTTCCCTCCCCGTCTGGGCAGGGGGTACCACTCCTTCATCGTCTGCTACCTCGTTTCCCATTCGGCTGCGAGCTGAAAGATAGAACTGTCATTAACAGGTAGGGATAATGTTTACGGAGCATTCGCTCTGTCTCCTCTCACTTAACCCTTACAGTAACCCAATGAGGGAGGAACCGTTCTCCTACTTTACAAAGACCCTAAGAGTCGTTTAGTGACCTACCCAAGTACACAGCAGAACCAGACCTTGACTGAGAGAGCCGATGGCATCCTAGACCACAACCTCCGACACCACCCCTCCCTGCCTCTCGGTCTCACAGGGGGGCTCAGCATCAACACCCCTAAGCCTGCATGTTTGCTGAGTCTCCACGGTTGCACGGCACACCCCACCCCATATCCCCGTGTTGTGAACATGGGAAAATAGACCAGGATGTTTCTTATTCCTCATGATGCACGAGTGTGGATGGTCCAACCAATAAAGCTTCCCACCACTCACAGGGACGTGAGGACAGTGTACACCCGAACAAGTTAAAAACAGAACAGGATCAGGGCACCTGGGTGGCTCAGTTAGTTAAGCGACTGCCTTCAGCTCAGGTCATGATCCTGGAGTCCTCAGGTCGAGTCCCACATTGGGCTCCCTACTCAGCAGGGAATCTGCTTCTCCCTCTGACCCTCTCCCCTCTCATGCTCTCTCTCCTTCAAGTAAATAAATAAAATCTTTAGTTAAAAAAAAACAACCCAGAACAGGATCTCTCCAGCTCCAGCGGATCGGAAAACTGGAACTAGAGCCTTACTGATACTCTTTTCAATCTCATCAACTGTTTCCCATTAAAGAAATAAAATCAGTGTAGCCCATCAGTAAGAAGCCACCTTCCTCTTCACTATTTCTGTCTAAAAAGTATCTACAAAACAGATTTCCTTCTTGGAATATAGCAAAGGTCAAATGCATCACCTTTGAAATGCGACCCTTTCTGTGGAACATGTTAAACCGACGACTAGAAGATTCAAAACAGAAGACGCTGTGAGCCCACATCCGAGCCCTAACCCATGCGACGTCTTGTCTTTTTCTTTTCCGTGGTGTTGCCCGAGGTTGGAAACCAGCGCCCCGGACAGCACCAGCAGAGTGGCCTCATTAGCCACTGCATTAACGCCTCAGTAGTGCTCGCTCTGCCCCCAGGTGTCCCCCCAGAGGCACCCGGTGCACAGCCCCAGAGAGGGGCCGTCCCCGCCTTCCTGGACCGGATCCAGCAGCTGAGCACCGGCGAAGAGGGGACCCTGGAGAGAACGGAGTCGGAGGGGAGTGACGAGGCCGAGGAAGACGGACAGCAGCTGGTGGTTCTGGACCCCGACCACGTAAGCACGTGTTCCCCGCCCTGCTAGTGCCCTGATGCGGAGCGCGACCAGAGACACCCCCCGACCCGCTGCTGAGCTGGCCGCTGTCCCCGCGCCCCACGCCCAGCCCCCTGCCCCGCGCCGCCCTCACCCACTGGGCAAAACCGCTCTGTGAACTGCCTCCTCCTTTCCATTCATTTGCCCAGATTCAGCAGTCCTCGGCGTTGGCACTGCTGACATGGGGACCTGGTCACTCTCTGGGGTTGGGCTGTCCTGCGCAGGACCCTGGCTCCACCCGCCAGATGCCAGGAGAGCCCCTGCGCCTTAGCCGTGAAGCCAGAAATGTCTGCAGACATCCGGGAGGCTGGGTGGGCGCGCAGTCACCCTGGTTCCAAGCCCCTGCTTGGGGTGCACCCCAGCTTGTGAGGTCCCGCGCCCCCATCCCTGCTCCGGAAAGCGGGGAAGGCGCATCCTGATGGGCTGAGCCCTTTAGGAAAGCCGGGTGCTCCCCGGGGTGCTCCCTGTGGGAAAGATGGGCTGTTGCTCGGAGCTCCGACCGTGCTCGCCTCACCCTCTCACCCCGGGGAGAAACCAGGACCACCGCCCCAGCTCACTCTGCCGTAGTGCGAAAATGTGTGCTCAGGCCTTCGGTGCCTGGGACAGGACCTCGGGAGCCCTTAGTCTAGGGCCGCTGGCGCATGTCCTGGGCAGAAGTGGGGCACCCCCAGCCCGGAAGTCCTCTGCGCCCCGGGAGAGCTCTGGCAGCTTAGGCGGGGCCCTGCCTGGGCAGGCGGGTCACCAGGCTCGCTTCTCCGTCGTTTCAGCCCCTGATGGTGAGGTTCCAGGCCGCGCTGAAGAACCACCTCAACCGCCAGATAGAGAGTCTGAAGCTGGAGCTCCAGGAGCTGGTGCGTAGCGCCCATCCGGCCGCCCGCGCGGCTGTGCGCCTCCCTCCCGTGACCCGGTTCTCTCCCCGCCGCAGAGTGTGGCCACCAAGCAAAGCCGAGTGCAGCGGCAGGAGCTGGGCGTGGAGCTCTACGGGGTCCAGCAGCACCTGGCCCGGCTGCAGATGCAGCTGGAGAAGAGCCACGACCTGCACTCGGTGGCGGCCTGCGCCCGGCGGCGGAGGGAGGAGGAGCTGCAGAGCGTGCGCCTGCTCCACTCCAGGACCTGCGAGGCCGCCGACAACGAACGCAAAAAGCGTAAGGCTGGGGGTCCCGCGCAGACCCGTGTCCCCGGTGCCCTCTCCAGCCGCCCGGATCACGCCCCCACAGGGAGCTCATCCCCGAGAGGCATCCCTGTGTGCCGTCACGGGGCATCCAGAAAACATGGTGTGGTCCCGTCCTCCCACCTCAGGGAGCTCCCAGCCCTTCAGGGAGAGAAGGCAGCGATGTCTTGAAAGGCACCTGATCGGGCCAAGCAGCTCGGAAAGCGGACGGACACAAAAGGGGCAAAGGCTGGCAGGTGGCGGGGCGTGGGCAGGGTTTAAATAAGCGGAACACAAGAGTGAGGCCAACCCCAAGCACAGCGTCTTACCCAAGCCAGCCAGAGGCCCAGGGGATGGCGGCAGCCCGGTGGCAGCGGTGGTCTGCTGTGTGGCCGATGCCGGCAAGACCTGGAGGCTTGGGACCAGATGGGGCAATAGGGCTTTTCCTCGTCAAACACCCCCACCCCTGCACGGGCCAGGCTCTCGGCCCCGTGAACCTCCATTTTGCTCACTCTGCTGTGAGTATTTCAGTCTGTGGGGCTTTTTTGCTCCAAGTTGGTTTATCCGGGGCGTGTGGTTACCACAATGGGGAAAAACGACCTACACAGATCCGGGAGAAAACAGAACCACATGGACACCCAACGTGTGGCTGCAAAGAGGCATTTCGGACCCCGAGGAATGCAGAACTTTCTGGATTGACCGAGTCGGGCTGAGAGCTCCTTTATCAAGCACCCTCCCTGATGGGCACCAAATCAACAAAAAATACTGAGAAAAGAAGAACCCGACATTCGTGCAAAAGCAATAAAGAATCATGGGCTCTGCGGGGACAGAATTTAGACTGGCCCAAAGAGGACACGGTCCCCCACGTGGTCCACGCCAGCACCCCTCAGTGGAGCCAGGCTTCTGGAGAGAGGCAGACATCTTCTTGGTTTTGTTTTTGTTTTTTGAAACCTTCCAGATTATTCTAATGTGCATTCGGGGCCAAGAATCACAGGTACAAACATAAACGACAGGGTCGGCGCTGCTCGGATGAAACCCCGCACCGCCCGTAGTCCTCATTAACAAGATGGGAAATCAAACATCCCCCTCCAGAGGCTGAAAAGGGGCAAAGAAACCAAACAAAGCAGGAGGAGGGAGTTAACTAAGTAAAATAGCTGAAACTTGTGCAAAAGAAAGGAAGTAAGTTGGGCTGATAGATAAAAATACTCCGTTTTTTAAATGACCAAGACGCCAATCAACTTGGGCAAACGGGGCGAGGAACAGACGGGCTGTCCGTCAAGGAGCAGCCCAGGGGGTGAAGACGATTCAGAGGGACTGTCGCTCTTCATTTCAAGACGGCCGCGCTGGGGACTGGGTTCCTCATTGAAGAAACTGAAAACGTTGTCAGACTTCGATTTCCCTGAAGCCACCAGCTTGTTGGTTACGGACGCGTCCCCCTGCTAACCGAGACAAAAACAGACGCCCCCATGCTGCCCAACCTTCTGGGGGGCGGGAAATCTGGGAAACTTCCCAGGCACGTGTTACAACGCCAAGTGTGGCCCTGGCTGTGGACGCCTCCAACACAGACGCGACACAACCGTCCCACCCGCGAGGCAAAAAAATCCAAAATGAAATAGTAGCAAACGGAGTTCGGCCACATTTATTGAAAGAGAAGTACCTGGTTCTCAAGAAGGGTTTTCCTGTGGGATGCAGGAGTCATTTGAAATTAGGAAAGCTGCTAGTTTAATGCATTTGATTAGTAAGTTATAGGAGAGGGGAAAACAAAGTATTTTCAGGGTGTGGGCTAACACTTGCCGTCGATCCCAAGCTAGGTTAGAAGGAAAGTTCCTTATAATGTTTTCGGAAATGAGCCAGAAAGCTGTCCTGGGTGGGAACCACTGGAGAAGGGACAGGCTAGGATCAGGAGGGAGAGGGGGAAGCTGCCAGCAGCCCATGGGCCCAACCTCGGAGTCTCCAGCAGGCAAAGTAAATGAGGTGAGGATTTGGGACACGAAATTCTCATGCTCTATCATATGATCATTTACCTAGAAGATCCAAGATTACCAATTAAAAAAAAAAAAAAACAGCACTAGAAACAGTAAAGAAGGTAAAGTAGCTGAATGCCAGATCTAGCATTTTCTCCTATCCCAGTGATACCCAGTTAAGAACCAAATTGTTTTTTTTTAAACCCTCATTCACCAGGGTCATAATGACCATAAAATACTTAGAATAGATCTAACAAGAAGTGAGTGAGCCTTTCCAGAGAACAGCAGCCCAGTTTTGCTAAAGGACATAAAACAGATTTTAATAAATAAATCTCCCGTGTCAGCAGCAGGGAAGCCCCAGGACACTGTCCCAGTCTGAACACCGCGCAGTGCCGTTCCCCCTAAAGCCCACGGTGGGGTATTTTGGGTGACCTTAAACTTATTGAACATAGTCATTAACTTACTCATTTTCAAGAAGTAATCATTCCAAAGTCGAGAGCTCCGGGGTGGGCAGTCTCCCGCCTCCCCCTCCCCCAGGTCCCGGGACCCTAGACCGAGCACCCCGGTTATCGGTTCTCGTGCTTTCCTTTAAAGACGTTTTTGCCTGGCGTGCGAGAGAGGATTCCTGACCAATACGTAAAATGCTCCCCACCCTCCACAAATTGGTCCAAAAGTGTACTTGGAGGATTAAACGCACAAGGCTACCCGAGAAAAAGTTGAAAAGGAGAGTTACCTGCAGGGAAAGTGTCCTATCAGGTGTCCTAACACGGTGTCAGTCCACCAGAATGGCACCGAGGGGGCAGAGCGCCAGGGAAGAAGGTGGAGAGCAGAGGCTGCTGCGAAACTCGCGTGGGAATCCGGCCGTGTCCGCAGGAACAGACAGACGGCGTCCTTAAGCTGCTGTGTGTTTGCTTGACTGTTTGGTCATCCAAAAATGCATACTTAGACCCCATTTCACGCCATACAAAAAACAAGGTCAATTGCAGTAAATGTTTCAGGAAGTCACAGAAGCATCAGAAGAACACGTAAGGTTGCCCGGGGGGCTGCTGTTGCTAATGTCGGGCTGGGCAGGCCTCCGGAAGCGTGATGTGAAGGACGAGGCCAGAGAGGGGACTTGGACAGTCTTGCTTATGCAGAAACGTAAAACTTATTAAGAAGCATGACAAAGTTAAAGGACAAACACTAGTTGGGAGCAAACCCCGTCTTCACATCTGTGACAACCTCCATGTGTTCCGGGTTCCTCTTCCGTTGCCCGGAAACAAATTCCCACAGACGTTGGGGCCCCGCACAAGCCTGTATGTCTGCACACTCACGTGGCCCGAGGTCAGAGGCCTGATGCGGCCGGCTGGGCCCCCCACGTGGGCATCTCGAAGCTGAGCACTCGTGCTGGTGTCCGGGTCTCTTGGGAACACCTGGGAAAATCCGACTCCGGCCCCATTTGTGCCGTTGGCAGAATTCAACTCCTCAGAGCCGTAGGACTGAGGGTCAGCTCGCTCGCTCAGGGGGCTGTCAGCAGGGGCCGTTCTCAGCTCCTGGAGGCTGCCCACGTCCCTTGCCTTGTGCCCTTTCCCTCTTCGAGTCAGCTTTGCAGAGAATTCCCCTCTCACAAATCCCTTCACCCTGCAAATCTCCTTTATGTCCTCTTTTGCCACTGGCTGGACACCGCTCTCTGCTTTTGAAGGGCTCTCCTGCTTAGGCCAGGCCCACCCGGTACTTTTCTTTGGGACAGATAATGCAACATCATTGCAGGACTCACAGCAGGGGCGTAAAGGCCAAGGGAGCCCCTTTCAAGTTCTGCCCATCCTGCCTTTACTGCATCAAGAGTTCCTAGAAGCCGCTCAATGAGAGACAAACGTCCCAGTAGCAGTGTGGCCGAGGACATGAGCGAGGGATTTGAAGAAGGGACAAACATGGTCATTAAAATGGGGAAACTTGCTTCAGCTCTACTGATACTACTGCAAGCTCACCCGGGCGTTGGGAATAGTGACTTTTCAAAACTCAGCCAACCCGGAAGAAAAGCAGGTGGTTGAGCTCGGCGGTTGAGGAAGGGCTGACGTGAGTCCCACACGTTTTAGGTGGGAAGGTGAACGGCCAGCTCTGCCCCGTGGGGCTTGTTTTCTCAAAGTCCTGGGGGCTGGAGGTCCGAGAGCCAGGCGTGGGGAGCGCAGGTCCCGCCCTAGGCCTCTCTCCTGGGCTTGCCGCTGGACGGAAATCCACCATCTGGCTCTGAGTGGGGAGCGGACAGTGCTGTGCTGGTGAGGCCTGGCCCCCAGGACAGCCCTGACACTCCCGGCCTGCACCGCCACGAGGCCATTTCAGTCCCGGGGGCAGGCGGGGGGCTCCGGCTGAGCTCAGTGCCCCCTTGGGCGGGTGTCCTCCCAGGATGCAGGACGTCTGCGCGGTAAGAAATGTACCAGAGTAACAGGAGGCCTCATGGCCTTCCTGGGTCTCAGCAGATCCTCAGACACGGGGAGGGCCTCTAAGACACGGGGGGCGCTGGAACGGCTGCTGACAGTGGCTGGACGGGGGTTACTTAAGCTTGCGTATCTCCGACCGGACTGCAGGGCTGTGATGGTGAAGTCTGGGTCTTCGCGGTCTGGAAGCCGCAGGTTCCCAGGCAGGGGGGCTTCTGGAGCCCTGGGCACTGAGACCACGTGTGTGGGACACTGAGCGCCGCCCCTCCCCCCACAGTGGCGGCTCTGCAGACCGAGCTGGACGGCCTGGCCCTGCACCTGTTCTACATGCAGAACATAGAGCAGGACGTGCGCGACGACATCCGCGTGATGCAGCAGGTGGTGAAGAAGTCGGAGGTGCAGCGGACGCGGGCGGAGGTGGAGAAGAAGCAGCAGGTGCTCTGTGACCTCCGCGCGTGGCCTTGCCCCCCACACTGCCCCCCACCTCCCCTCCCCCCCAACCTTCCATGTCCCAGGAGCCCCGCCCCCCGGCCTCTGGTGGGCGAGGGGCTCGCGGGCTGGGTGGGGCGTCGGGTGCGGCGCGCAGGAACGCGGTCCCCTTCGCAGGACCTGCACGTGGACCAGCTCACCAGCAGAGCGCACCGGCTGGAGGAGCAGATCGCGCTGCTGGAGGCTCAGAGCTGCGCCCAGGCCGAGGACACGCGGGTGCTCCGGAAGGCCGTGAGCGAGGTAGGAGCCGCCCCGCACCCCCCAGGGCCAGGGGATGGCCAGCCCGTGCCCCACTCAGCCCGTGGGCTCCCCGCATGTCTCCCGAAGCGGTCTGGCGTCTGGCTGCCCCACAGGGGGACGTGGCGGTTCCTCTTCTGCACGGCTGGTGGCAGCCCGGGAGGCCAGACACCTGGGTCTGCTTGTCAGCCGGATCCTCCCAGGAGAGGCCCCTGGTGTCCCAGGGAGGCTGAGCCAGGCCGCGGGCGCATGGCCAGAGGGGCCTCAGGGCAGCTGAGGCCAACACGTGGAAACGGCGGCCACGTCTTTCTATTTTGTTGGTCTGTGAGTCACCACCTGCGCTCCCATGTGCGGGAACATGGAGGACACAAGCCGCTTTTATGGGGAGAAGAAAACACTTACAGAAATGGACAGGCCCATGTGGGCCCACGTGGGAAAGCGCCCGGGGCCCTCCAACCTGGGGATCTAGAATGTGTTCTGATCAGAATCCCAGAAGAAAAGAGGCAGTTTTTATTTTTTTAATCTTTTAAAAAGATTTTATTTATTTATTTGACAGAGAGAGACAGTGAGAGAGCGCGCAAGCAGGGAGAAGGGGAGAGGGAGAAGCAGGCTTCCTGCTGAGCGGGGAGCCCGATGCCATGCGGGGCTCCATCTCTATGACCTGAGCTGCAGGCAGACGCTTAACAACTGAGCCACCCAGGCACCCCAGGAGGCGGTTTCTAGTTAGTGAAGAGATTCTGAGGTTTTACCCGAAGCGTACATTTGGAGGACTGGGCAGGAGTTGTCTGGGAAAGGGAAGCTCAGGAGGGGTTTTGCCGGGAACAGAGGGGTGTCCTGAGATGTGGGGCTTGTGCCAAAACCAGAAGAGTCCCAGAACCCCCGGGCTGGTGGGTCATCCTCAGGGTACCCCGCTAAATGTCACCCGTTCTGAAGCCTGGAGTCCGGGACGGACGGGCCGTGGGGCCCACGAGCAGAGCCCCGGAGGGAGCAAATTCTTGCAGGAAACTTGAGTGCACTGTCAATCAGTGGAGAACACATGAATCTTGCCCAACGGAGTAGGGACCTTTGGTTCATCATCTGGGGAAAAATTAAATCTTTTCCTCATACCAGACACGAAAATGAATTCCAGATGAGATTACGAATGTAAATGGGGAACATGTACTGGAAGAAAATACGAGAAAAATATTCTTTAAATCCGGAGTTGCAGGGCCTTTGGAAGCCTAGCACCGAGAACAGACCCTCTTAACGGAACCCCCATGCAGAGGGTGAGGCAAGCCCACCAGGGTGCCTGGGGACTGAGGGCGCCACCAGCAGAGTGAAAAGACGGGACGCCCGCCGGGAAAGCAGGCTTTCACCTACGAGTGACTTTGGTGGTGGGAACAGATCATGCAAGTCAGTAGGAAATACCCCGTGCCCTGTGCCCCTACGGGACGGTCGTGGGCATAGGCCCGGTTCGTGTTTCTTGGTGCCTTCTGCCCCTCGCTGCTGGGTGTGTCTCCGCCAGGCAGGGCGGCCCCGTGTCCCATTCACTTTGCCTTTCCGTACCCAGAACGGCGTGCAGCCCACAGCAGGTGCACCACAGACACCGTGAACGAACGGGGTGAGGAACCCTTGATAGAAGGGAACCAACGTAGAGGGGACTGGCCCCCCCCCCAGGCTGGTCGGAAAAACACATGGGCTCCCATACACCCACCCCACCCCGAAGACTCCCCTGCCCCCTTCCAAAATGTCGCCTGGGCCTCATTCCAAGGAAACCACTGAAGAAGCATGTAAGCAAAAATGTTGTGCATTAAAAACTCCACAAGCAAAATGAATAGTGATTCACTGGGGACACAGTGTTGGGTTTAATAGCAAAGTCCCAAGGGCAGGGCGTTAGCCACAAAAGTCAGGATATATCCCAACAATCAAATAGACCCTTGCTGACATAGAAACCTGGGTACAACATGTTAATTTTTAATTCCAGGCTATAAAATAACATAGAGATATGATTACACACACGCATGCACACGCGTGCCCAAACACACACACACACACACACACACACACACACACCCCAGGGCCTGGCAGATGCTCCCATGGAGCTGCCAGGTCATTCTCAACAGCTCAGGCTCCTACGGGAAGGGGTGTCAGGCACCAAGGCTGTACCCATCTCTTGTGACAGAAACTCTGGTCTGTGGACGGTGCTCCCTGCAAGAATCAGCGACACCTCCCACCCCCGGCATCTGGGGTCTGGGTGTGACGGGTGCCCATCCCTGCTGGCTCCCCATCATCTCCTCCTCCTGGAGCCCTGACACTAAGGGCCTTGGGGCCTGGAGTCAGGGCTCGGCTGGGTGTTTCGATGTATTATTTTTACAGCTGTATTATTTTCACACTTACCCTTTTGCTGGTGCGGGGTCAGAAAAGCAAAGGTGACACAGGGGAAGGAGATGCTCCAGGACGTTTGGGGGCTTTTCAGACATCCTCCTGGGGCCTTGAGCATAATGAGGTTGGACCAACGTTCCCATAACCCCAACTCTCCCCCACAGGCCTGCACGGAGATCGACACCATCAACGTGGAGAAAAGGCGCATCCTACAGCAGTGGGCAGCCTGCCTGGTGGGCATGAAGCACCGTGACGAGGCCCACAGGACCATCCAGGAGGCGCTCAGGTATGGGCACACCCGGGACAGCCTCTGGCTGCCCTTCAGGGGCACCACGGTGGGGGGCCAAGAGCTCAGGGAGACAGGTGGACTCAGATCGCTGCATCCCCACCTCCCCAGTGGGCACCCATGGCGTCCTTCCTGCTGGATCTGCTGGGACAAAGGGATGCACCTGCAGCCCCACAGCCCCGGCTTCCGGCTTCCGCCCTGAAAGCTCCCTATTGTTCACCAAGATTCAGTGTTTTCAGACTTTCTGTGGTGCCGGGACGGCAAAGCTTTCGTTCTCAGGCTTCCTGGGAAGATCAGGACAAACGGTGGGAGAAGGAGAAAGGGGTGTTTATCTCTGGGAGAGAAGGTCTCCCCCTCCTTTGCTCTTCACCACCTGTGTGCGGAAACCATCCTGGATCCTGTCTTAATCTCCCTGCACGCGGGGGGGGGGGGGGGGTGCGGTAAGAGGGCCCTCCTGCTGTCCGTAGGTGATGGGGACCCCGGTGCGGGGCAGAGGGCAGGAAGGAGTGAGTGAGCCGCTCTCTGCAGCTCTGGGGCTTGAACAGCAGGAGGCTTTTCTCTTTTTCAGTCCTGTGATTAAGAAGAAAACAAAACAACCACCCTCCCCGCACCCCAACAAGGCGCGCGCGCGCGCGCGCCCGCGCGCACACACACGGAAGTAGCACGCTGCGTACACACTGCTGAACGCCTTGCTTTTCTCATTTGCCAACCTGCCCAGGTGACCTTTCCTGATCTCAGCATGACATCGGGTCATTCCTTCCTTGCCCAGCGGCCAGCAGCGACTGGGGGTGGCTTCCCACCCAGGCAGGGCGGGTCCTCGCACTGTCTCCGCTGTAGGGTCTCACCCACGTCCCGGCTTATTACAGTGTGTTACAGTGTGTCGAGCCTGGAGTTCTGGGGGATGTCCGTGCAGAGATCTGCCAGGTGGTTCCCCAAAAGGCCGTGACAGTCACACCCCACAGGGGGTTCCAGAGCCCGGCAAGAACTTGGCCATTGGATGGCGCCCATCGGACTAACGGGAGAAGAAAAAAAAAAACATGTTTTGAACACTTATTTTTTTTACTCTCTCTCTTTTTTAAAGATTTCATTTATTTATTTGACAGACAGAGATCACAAGTAGGCAGAGAGTCCGGCAGAGAGAGAGGGGGAAGCAGGCTCCCTGCTGAGCACAGAGCCCAATGCAGGGCTCGATCCCAGGACCCTGAGATCATGACCTGAGCTGAAGGCAGCCCCACTGAGCCACCCAGGAAGTTGAGGGTTTTGAGCACACAAGTGGCATCCCCAGCAGATCATGGTCTCAGGGTCCTGGGATGGAGCCCCGCATCGGGCTCTCTGCTTGGCAGGGAGCCTGCTTCCCCCTCTCTCTGCCTGCCTCTCTGCGTGCTTGTGATCTCTGTCTCTCTCTGTCAAATAAATAAATAAATATTTAAAAAAAAGAATTTATTTATTTACCTGACAGAGAGAGAGCACAAGCGGGGGAGCAGCAGAGGGAGAGGGAGAAGCAGGCTCCCCACTGAACAGGGAGCCTGATTCCCCATAATCAAGGACGTTCTTAAAGTGCCTTTTTAATTTTTATTTCATTCATTTTTTTAACTATTATCTTTTTTTTTTTTTTTTTTTTTTTTTAGTGGGCTCCATGCCCAGTGTGGAGCCCAGGGTAGGCTTGTTTTTCAAGATGGCAGCCAGAACTTCCAAGGTCTCCATGGGGTAGTGTCCATGTCTAGGGAGAAATAAGACCTTTTCCAGAAACTCCTCCTAATTTCTCTTGAGCCTAATCCCATCAAGTTTCATCCCCACCATTCCACAGGAACCATGTTAATACATTGACTAAATTGAGTGATCAATTCTGTCTTCATGTGACTTGACTTATCAGCATGTGATACTGCTTTTTTTGGTCTTTTTAAAGCAGGTTCCACGGTCCAAGTGGAGCCCAGCTTGGGGCTTGAACTCACAACCTGAGCTAAGATCAAGAGTTAGATGCTTAACTGACTGAGCCACCCAGGTGTCCCCCTAAAGTTTGTTTTTTAAAAATAATCTTTATCAAGGATAAGTGATCACATTCTAGGAAATTTGAAAAACAGGAAAAAAGGTTCACAATACCACTGTCTTTTTCCTTTGGGGACAATGACAATTTATTAGCATTTTGGGCACTCACAGGCATCTCTTGTCCCGCACGTATGTCTTACCACGTGTTCAGACTTCTGTCATGCAATTTGTGACTGTGTCTTTTTAAATTGGATGTCTTATTTTTATTGTCAGATTTTAGACATTTATAAGGCTGCTACTTCCTAAAAAAGAAAATGAGTAGCTTTTTTATTTTAGGTTGGGTTTATTGAGGCTAATTTATGTGCAGATTTCTTATGTACAAAAGTTCTCCCTCGTCCGTGCCCAGCTCTGCGAGCGTGGCAGATGGGCAGAAACAAGTACCCCCCCAGGCCCTCAAGATGACGGGCCATTTCCTTCATCCCCAAGTCCCATCCTCTCCCCACCTCCAGCCCGCGCCGAGCCCCCATCTGCTCTCTGTCCCGCCCGCCCCGTCATTCCTGGGAGGTCCCGGGGATGGAGTCACGCAGCGTGCAGCCGTCCTCGCCTGGCTTCTGAGCTTCATCCCCACGTGGGACGTGGGACAGTGCCAGCGCGGCCGTGTGTCTCTGGTTATTGCCAAAGAGACGGCCGCCGCGTTCACTGGGTCACCAGCTGACGGGCTTCCCCGTTGTTTCCGGTCCGGGGTGTCGTGGGCAGAGCTCCTGGGACAGCGTGTACGCGTCTGGGCGTCTAGTGCTTCCTCGTCCCCCGGGGGAGCGCCCGGCCTGGGACCGCTGCTGAGCGCACATTCAACTTGGTCACAAACGCCCAATGTTTTTTCCAATCTCGTTTGTTCCATTTTGCGCTCCCTCCAGCAGCGGCGCGATTCCCAGCGACTCCCCCGTCCTCACCAACACTGGCTGTTGTCAGTCATTTTAACGTTAGCCCTTCCATTCAGCCATGAGTCGGGGGTTGTGGTATCGCCGGAGGTTTAACTCCGCAATTCCCCAATGACTGACGAGCTTGAGCACGTTCTCACGCGCTGACCTGCCCCCCAGAGACCTTCTTTTTTATATTGAGGGGCTCATCTCGTTACTGACTCAGAAGAGATCTTCATATATTCTAGATACAATGCCTCTCTCAGACGTGTGCTCTGAACGTATCTCCTCCCAGCCTGTGACTTTGACTTCCCATTCTCACGACAGTGGCTTCGGAAGGACGGAGGCTTAAACGTTGATGAAGTCCATTAATTAATTTTTTTCATAGCTCATGCTCTTTGTGTCCTCTTGGAGAAATCTTTGCCCGACACGGGGTCCTGAAGCTCCCTCCTGTGTCTTCTGCTAATTCTTCCCCATGGGTACGTGACCATCCCCAGTTAAGTCTGTCGCGGCATGAGACCCAAGTTCCGTCCATTTGCCCACAGTCCCAGCATCGCCGCTGAACAGACCGTCCTCTCTCCATTGAAAGACCGTGTCCCCTTCGTCAAATATCAATTGGCCACGTGTGTCTGTGTGTCGGTGTGTCTGTTTGTGGACTCCTGATTCTGCTCCCTCCACAAATAAAACCACATGGACCTGATAATGACAACTTTATACAAAGTCTTAAAATCAGATTGTGGGGTCCTTGTTCTTCTTTTGCAAAAGTATTTGGGCAATTTGAGGTCCTGTAGATTTCCATATACAATTTTAGAATGAGTGTGGCAATTTCTGGAAAAAATATACCTACTACGATTGTAATTAGAATTGCGTTGAGGCTAAAGATCTTTTGGGGGAGAACTAACGCCTTAACGATAGTGAGTCTTCTGCTGAATAAACACGGCACATCTCCCCAGTATCTTTTTTTTTTTTAAGATTTTATTTATGTATTTGACAGAGAGAGAAAGAGATCACAAGCAGGCAGAGAGTCAGGCAGAGAGAGAGGGGGAAGCAGGCTCCCCGTTGAGCAGAGAGCCCGATGCGGGGCTCGATCCCAGGACCCTGAGATCATGACCTGAGCCGAAGGCAGAGCCTTAACCCACTGAGCCACCCAGGTGCCCCTGATTTTTGAATAAGAACTTTGGATAAGAACTTATTCAAAGGATCGGATACTACCAGTGGAGAAAAGCGCACAGCCGCAGGACGTCTCAGAATGCAGGAGAAACAACGTGTCACACGCAAAAGAAGATTCTACTATCCAGCACCTGTCTGTTTGCCTTGATGTTAGTTACAGGCATTCGCACAGCCAGTGTGCAGAGGGGAACCGAGGGTCAGGAGTGACACCCACAGGTGCTCCTCCCAGCCACGCCACGTATGTGGCCACGGGCCTGTGGCTCAAGGGCTCGGAGCTCCCGTGTCCATGTGTATGAAATTGGATTAACACACTCCCTTTCCGGGATCGCTCCCCTGACAGGCGAGAGTGGCCGGATCCCGCCCCAGGACAATGCCTGCCCCCTCCGGCCCTTCTCCCTTACTCTCTACCCAGCGAAGTGGGCAGTGGTTCTGTGACTAGGTCAGGAAGCGGGCATCGAGATTGGCTGCTGCTAAGCGCTGGGTCCCCATTCGTCCCTCTCCGCCGGGCGAGCCCCTCCGCGCATGGGCAGAGCCCGGGCACGGGCGCTCTGAGGCCCCGGCTTTGCTCTCTCGCTCCCGGCAGCGAATGCCAGCACCAGATCATGTCCATCGACGGGGAGATCGAGGCCTACAAGAAATCCATCGTGGAGGAGGAAGAGAGGAACGAGAAGCTGGTGAGCATCCTGAACCGCGAGGAGACGGAGGCCGGCCTGATGCAGAAGCTGACCGCGCAGAGCCTGAGCAGGCAGGAGGCGCTGCAGAGCGAGTTCAACACCTACCGGCTGGCGCTGCAGGACACGGAGGACGCGCTGGGCAAGGCCCAAATGGTATGACCGCCCCCCCGCCCGCAGGCGTGTCCCCGCGGCCGCCCCTGCACAGCTCCGTCCCTGCCCCTTCCTTCCCGTCCAGGAGTACGCGGCCAGCACGGGCGACCTGCAGTCCGTCCAGCAGACCACCCGGCATGAGCTGGAGCTGAGGAGGAGGATGGACGCCTCCATCGTGGAGAAGCTGCAGGAGCACATGACGTCCAACAAGATGACCAAGTACTTCCGCCAGCTCATCCTGAAGCTGCAGAAGCAGAAGACCAACCTGGTGCGCCATCCCCACGCCGCGGCCCTGGGGGCGCCCGGGCTGGCGGGTCACGGGCGGGGGACGCGGGCCGAGCGAGGGGACCTCAGCAGGTCTGCTCACTTGTCACTTAGCTCTAGTCGCACCCACGAGCCGACACTCTCACAGGCGCACGCACACTCGTGTGCACACACGCGCACGCACACACAGGGACTTGCCCCTCGTGCAAGCGCGCACGTGGACGCACCCGTGTGCACCCACCGTAAACAAGGTCCGACTCCTTTATCAGTTTTCACGTCTATCCTAGTCCAGTCTCCTGCGTTTCACCGAAATACGCCACAGAGAGGAAAGCGCATGAGGAAGCGCAGGTCCCCACGGGCTTTCTCCCCAGGCGGAGGCTGTTTTAGTTCACTTTTTGGCCACATCCAACTAACATTTTCCGTGAAATGTTCCTCAAAAACCCCCATTTTCCATTCTGCATGCCACTTCGTCACACAGACGAACGCATCGTGTTTGAAAACCCTCTGCGGAGGCACTTGAACGTGTTTCCAGGTTCTAACGTTGTAAACAACTCAGCTCCGCACGTGCTCGCCGGCCGTCTTTGTCCACACTTGTGAGGAGAAGCTGCTACAGCAAAAACCCAGGCTCGCAGGGTGGGGTCGCAGAGCCCCGGAGCTCTGTCCCACCAGGCGAGGCCCTCATGGCCTGGGGACCTCCTCCAAGAAGAGCTCTCTCTTGCTCTCCCTGGGGTCTCGCTCACTCTGAGCCATGGTCGGGGGTCCCTGTGTCCTTCCTTGAATCATTTCTTTGCCTCCCATGGTGTGACCCCCTCCGGCGTCCTCTGCCTCGGTGGGCCCCCTTGCGGAACCCACGGAGGCCACAGCAGCCTGCACCAGGCCTAGGGCACAGCCCAGCAGACGGCCTGCCCCAGGGCCCCTCAAGTCTCAGGAGGAAGGGAGCCCTTTCGCCCTGCCGGCACGTAGCAGCAGCTACACAGACGCTTCCTTGCTCTCCAGACTACCAGAAGCTTCCATCCGAGGGCCGGGAGTTGAGGGGACGTGGGCCCCTCCCAGCCTGCGGTTAAGAGCATGAGTTGGGCTCCTGTGTGATCCTGGGCTCAGCCTTTACTCTCTCCCTGTGTGAGACACCTGGCTGGTGTTAGAGCATCCGATCTAACCTCTGATTACAGTGACAGCAAAGGTGGGGGGAGACAGAAGCTGCGCCTCTGCATGTCAGCGGCTGATGGCCATTGTTGGCAGGAGGAGGCTTGGCTGAGACAGCTGGCAGGGCTCCCCTGTCCTTCCGGGAGGGCGGGGCTGCTGTCTACCTGGCTGGCAGCCCGAGGCACCCCATCCCTCCCGGACACCTGGGAGAAGGGCAGCTTGCAGCCTGGTCATAGCAAGGAAGTGGGGAGATGGGGCCGGAACCAAGACTGGATTCAGCTGTGTCTCCGTGGGAGGTCCTGTCTGATGCTGGGGGCGTCCCGCTCATCCTTTCTCTGGGAAGTCGGGGCAAGACTACGCCCTGGGAGCAAAACTCCAGAGAAGCCAACGAGCACGGTGTGCGTGAAGTCACCCGCCAGTCCTTCCGGGAGGCTGCGCTCGTAGGCCCCCAGACCCCCAAGCCCCCAAGCCCCCAGCCGCCCCTGCGGGTGGTACACACACTACCAGCAATGTCCAGCGGAGGGCAGTATAGAGTCTCGGTCTCACAAATTTGTCCATTATGATCGCCCCAGAGATGCAAGTCTAGCTCTTTAAAGGGGGCACTTTTTCCAAAATGTTAAAAAAAAACAAAAACCCTGGGATCTGGAGGGGGTTCCGAGGGAGGGCAGGCACAGGTCTGCAAGTTAGTTCAGGAGCAGCCAGGGTGGTCTCAGTAAGAGCGTACGGTCCAGGAGCAGAGCTGAGGGCCTGCTGGAGCCCCGTGGGACGGCAAGCACGGGGGCGAAGAGGAAGGGGGAGCCCCTGTGGAGATCCTATCCCGGATGGTCCTGACAAAAAGACACGTGGCTCAGCCTGAGCTCAGAGGCCTGGAAAGCTCAGGAGCGTTACCATGGGGAGCTGGGTGACTGTGATGCCGGAAGCATCCAGGTGGGCAGGGTCTGGCTCTAAAACCCAGGACTGTTGGGCGTCCTGCCGAGTCACCCGCAGGGGCCGGTCAGAGGATGCACGTGAGACAGAGCCAGCCGGGGTCTTGGGGGCAGAGCCGAGATGACCCTGGAGGACAGGATGCTGGTAGGAGCCAGGGGCCAGGAGAAAGCTGAGAAATTATGTGGGCGAGAGCTGAGGGGCCAGATCGTAGGGTCAGGACACAGCCACCGCTCGGGGAAAAGACTCCGTTTCCAAAGGAAGCCTGAGCGACTGTGCCTGCCACCCCCTTCCTCTGGTTCTCACAGATACCCTCCCAGTAAACCCTAGGTCACAGGCAGGACCCGGTGACTCTCCCTGAGAGCCAGCAGAAGAGGCAGGGGGTTCTCGTCAAGACTCTCAGGACAGTGGGTGGGCCCTGAGAAGCCCTCAGCTACTCAGCTCTGGCTGGGACTCCTGCCCCCACAACCCAGGGCTGGCAAGAGCCCAGAGCCGCCCGGGCAGCCGATGACAGCACAGCAAGATACCGTCTTTCCATGACTGTGTCTAGCTTTTCAGCAAAACATAAGGACACCCTTCTGTACCACCAGATACAAATGAGAAGTCGTTGTTGAACTTGCCATAGCATTACAACCCCAGAGAGGAAGGAATCCGTTTCCTTCACCAAAACATACCAGCTGTCCAGACCAGCCCCTGGGCGCCAGATTCAGAACTGTGGGACAGGATGGAAGGAGGATGCTGACGACAACCGTGGCTAGTTTCCTAGGTTACCAGTATAAGGGAGTATTACACAGCCATTAAAAATGACATGAGCATAGAAGTCAAGATTGAGTTCATTAAAAAGCAGCTTATAAACCTATGTGTAGAGGGTGATCTGCCTTTGGTTCTGGGGGAAGGTGGGGAGGTCATATACACAGACTAGAAGGAAGGACAGGTCGACTGTGTAGCAGATGCTCAAGGAAATGATAGCCCAGCCAGCTCATTTAGACCCCCTGCCCCTGCGAGAAAGACTGCTCAGACCTGTTTCCTTATGCTAATGTAGGTGACACATCTGTCCAAAATTGATGGCGACATTGCTCAGACCACCCTGGACATCACAAACACCAACTGCAGGCTGGACACGCACCAGAAGACGCTGGCTGAGCTCGACAAGGAAGTGAAGAAGGTCAATGACCTCATCACCAACAGCGAGAACGAGATCTCTAGGCGCACAATCCTGATCGAGAGAAAGCAAGGCCTCATCAACTTCTTCAATAAGCAGCTGGAGCAGATGGTTTCTGAGCTGGGGGTAAGACCTCCGGGCCAGGAGAGGCTGCCCTGGTTGATATTTGCACCTGGCCATGTCGGGGATGTTCTGAAATGAACTCACATGAAACGGAGCCATTCCTTTCCCTCCCCTTTTATGGGTGACATGGTGAGGGTGGGATCCCCCAAGTCGGGGGCTGCCTGCAAACCTCCTCCTGCCAAGGTCCAGACAGTAATTATTTCAGGCCAGACGCTGTCTGCTGAAGGTGCTCACCCCTGCTGTCATGGCCAGAAAGGCAGGTGGTAAGGAAATGGCTGTGGGTCTTTGGTGGGCTCTGAAACTGGACCCTGTAACTTTCACCAGGAACCAAATCTTTCTTGCCAAGCAAAGACAGCAGGTGGGATCTGACCGCTGCTCTAAGTGAGGGCATCTGATGAGTTTGAGGCCTGAAGTCCTTATAGGTTACCCACGTATCCCTAATGTGGGGGCCCCTCCATGGGCTTCAAGTCCAGGAGGAAGACGGTCAGCTGGGCATGCTCTTAGGTAGATCCTGAGTACCAGAAAGCTTCTCAAAGCCGCGGCCCAATGGACAATGAGGGAGTAAAGACTCTGGCCCTTGATGGTCTGTCCCTAAAAGAAAACTTGTAAAGCCCCTTTGAGTAATGGAGGCCATGTCAAGGCCCTGCCCTTGGCCCCACAAGGCTGTGGCATGATGGGGAGGGGGCCACAGGCCTCCTGAGACCTGTGTCTCCCACAGCAGGTCAGGGGCAGGCGTGGGACCCTCAGTGCCCTCGAGGAAATGTCCCCCAGTCCCCCCACAGATGCATGATCCCAGGCGGGGTCCCAGCCCTCCCCAGCCCACCCGGAAAGCAGCCCTTTGAAAACAAGGAAGCTCGCTTTGCTTTTTGGTGACTCTCACTTTTAGGGGGAAGAAGTGGGGCCTCTGGAGCTAGAAATCAAAAGGCTGAGCAAGCTGATCGACGAGAACAACACGAGTGTGACCCAGGCCCAGGTGACCTGGCTCCGCCTGCAGCAGGAGATGGTGAAGGTCACTCAGGAGCGGGAGCAGCAGCTGGCGTCCCTGGACATGTTCAAGAAGGAGATGCGCATCCTGGAGCAGAAGAAGCTGCGGATAGAAAGTAAGTGCCGGGCGGTGCAGGGGCCCCGCGGCTCGCAGCCCTGCTCAGGGACACGGGACACCTCGTGTCCCGCACTCAGGGCCGTGGGACGAGAAGCCTTCTTCCTCTCCAGCTGAACTTAGAAAACTATCCCACCAGAGGCTCCCCAGCCCCTGTCTTGTCCCAGGCAGTGTAAAAACCAGGGGTCTCTAATGGGCCAGGGTGCCTGGAAGAGAGAGATGAGCACCTTCCCGGCCACCCCCCCCCCCGTGTGGCCCCCACGGAGGCATCCTGGTCCCACCTGGTCCCACCTGTGTCTCCGACCAGAGATCCATGCAGGTCAGCCCGGCCATGCGGCCCCACAGTAAATGCTCCGGGGTGTTCCGGGCCCCACTCCACCTGGACCTCTCACGCCAGAGGCCCTGCTGCCCTCCTGGTCTGCCCATTAGGGTGGTTGTTTTCTGGCCCCTGCCCCTAAGCTGGGAGGTGCCTTGTAGGGGGCAAGGCCCAACTTTCTTGGAGACCCAGTGAGCGCCAGTCACCTCCCCACGGGCTGTTCTCAGGGCAGGGGGCTTGCCCGCCATCATCCTGTCCCCCCACCTGCTGGCTGTCCACACAGCGGTCCTTTCCGGTGTCTCGGAGGGCCAGGCTTTGGCAACGGAGCGGCCAGAGAGAGGTCGCTTCCCTCTGGCCCGCAGGGCCCTGACTGCGGTGGGGGCTACTCTGGGAGCACGGCCACCCCCGCGTCCTCTCCGCTGCAGACAAGATCGACCAGGAGAAGAAGGAGCAAAAGGAGATCGAGCGCCGCATGAAGGACCTGGACAACGACCTGAAGAAGCTCAGCGCGCTGATGAGCAGGAACCGGAGCAGCTCTGAGGGGCTGCAGCAGGACAACCTGGTGACCGAGAAGGAGTTCGTGCGCGCGCTCAAGGTGCGACACGCGCGGGCTCCGGGCTCGGGGGGCGGGGGCGCGCACGGGGGGGGGAGGGCACACGGTGGGCCCTGCGTCCGCCGGGGTCCCCGCCCAGCCGGCCGCGACCCTGTCCTCGCGCAGGCCTCGGAGAAGGAGACCATCGAGATGCAGGAGAGGCTGAACCAGCTGCAGGAGGAGAAGGAGGCCACGCAGAGCAACCTGGTGGAGGCGGAGTGAGTGCCGGCCCCGCCCCCGCCCCGCCCCGCCCCGCCCCCGCCCCCGCCCCCTGCCGCCGCGCCTGCGCAGCCCCCGCCCATTCCCAGCGGCCTGCGAGCCACGCTGGGGGCGGGGCCCAGGGAAGAGCAGGTGTCAGGGTGCGGTTCCCGCCGTCCACCCTGGCCCGTCCAGTCTTCGGGGGAAGTTGAGTGGCTTTTTTTTTTTTTTTTAAAGATGTTGCTTATTTATTTGAGAGAGAGAGAGAAAGAGGACAAGTAGGGGGAGCAGCAGAGGGAGAGGGAGAAGCAGGCTCTCTGCTGAACAGGGAGCCCCATGCAGGACTCCATTCCAGGACCCTGAGATGAGGACCTGAGCCGTAGGCAGACGCTTCACCGACTGGGCCACCCAGGCGTCCCCTTGAGTGGCTCTCTTTGGGATAAATTTTTTAAAATTACTCTCTTTATGACGCCTGGCTGTAAGAGTAACCCACCCCCAGCTGTAGCATTGTGAACGGTAACAGTGTCTGCAAAGACAGGTCATTCCGACTTTCTCCCTTTGCAGGGAAACCACAGTGCATACATCTTTCTTGTCTGCTTGCTTTTTAAACAAAAAAGGGGTTCTCTGTGCTGCCCTCTGAACCAGTTTTATGTATTTTCTGTGGACCCACATTTCTTGCGGGACTGGCTGCTGAGTCAGCCCCGCCGGGCCAGGTCAGAGCCCACGCGAGCTCCTTCCAGCTCGGTTGAGCCTGCTGCCCATACAGGCGGCGGTAACAGCTCTGGCCAGGGCTTATAAACTTCATCGGTCAGCGTTGTGGAGGCTGGAAGTCCAAGGTCAGGGGGTCGGTTTGGGTGAGTGAGGGCCTCTTCTGGATACTGGGCTTCTGGCTGTGTCCCTGTGGGTGCTCTGTGGGGTCTCTTCTCTAAGGGCGCTGAACCCTTTCATGAGTCTGCACCTGGTGACATAGGCACCTCCCAGAGGGGCCAGCAACAAACACCATCGTGCTGGGTGTCATGGAGAGGGGCACAAACATCGAAGCCAGGCGGTGAGCGTCCGTCTTTGCTGCTATGTGAACTTCTCCTTTTAACTGAAGTATCCTTAGCACACAGAGGTATGGTGGCTTCGGGTGTGGCGTAGCTGTGCCTGCACATGACGCCACGACAGCACCGCCAACCAGGGAGGGAGAGTCCCCTTTGCCCTGGGTTGTGTGGGCAGGAATCTGAGAGATCGCCTTGGCCTGGGGGTTTATGTTGACCCGCAGGTAACAGAATGGGGGAATTTGTTTCTGTTTGACAGTCAAGCCCTCCACTCAGTGCCTGGGTATTTAAACATGCCAAGTGAGAGAGAGAAAGTGTGAGGGTCCCAGATATTGGCCTCCGTGCTCTGAGCCCGCCCCAAGCCCACCATGCTCGGCCTCTGCTCACCCTTGCCTTCTGGCCGTCCACTGCAGGTCTCAATTTGGAGCAAGCCCTTAGGTCATGAGCTCACAGAAGCATCAGAAAGAAATCTCCTCAGTGTCTCGCACTCTCACACTGCCTCTCCCACTTTTAAAGACACCAGATCATGCTTTGGGAGAAAAAGATCCAGCTGGCAAAAGAGATGCGGGCTTCAGTTGATTCAGAGACCGGCCAGACAGAGATCCGAGCCATGAAGGCGGAGATCCACAGGATGAAGGTAGGTGGAGCTCTGGGGGCCTGGGAACCAGGTGGATCCCCCGGGACCACACGGGCCACCTTGGCCAGTGGCATGGACACCATCCCCAGGGAAGGGCAAAGGGCAAGCACTCCGGGCTGCTCTCCTGCTGACCTCCCGCCCACGGTCTGTCCACTTCGGTTCTTCTCACATGGAGAGGATCACAGACACCACAAGACCCACAGCCCTGCGCGTGGTGTTACGCGAGATACTCTTGTACCCTTGCCCACGCAGTCCGGGCACTCTGATGATTCTGAGGGCGGGTGGGCCCCGGAACCTCACGACCCACTGGGGAGAGACATCCTACTGTCGAGGAAAGGTGTCTCGCCAGGAAATGTGTTCAGAGAACACACCCATCTTTTCCGTGGGAGCCTCTAGTTCTCTCCACCGTCATCCTGAGCTGGATTTTGTTCCCTCAAAAACAGCTGGTGATTAAATCAGGGCCCTAGGATAAGCAAGGAAGGTAGTAAAAGCAGGCGGGCATCACTTCCACAAAGCCGCTTTCAATCAGGACCCCTCTGCCTGTGGCATTCAGAGGAATTCTGATCAAATGCATATGCTACTGATAAGTTTTTAAAATGCTCCATTTAACTGACTTTTCAGACCCTGGAAGCCACATGCATTGGCTGCTGCAGGTCAGACCCCCCCCACCACACACACACACACACCCCAAGCGCTTGCGCATGCACACACGGGCGTGCCCCTCCCTCTGTCCACGGCGTGCGGCTGCTTCCTTTCCTGCGCAAAAATGGGATCTGCACGTCTAGCTTGGCAACTTATTTTTCAAAAAATACGGACATTAGCCAGGTTTTTAACAGTTACAGAATGTCCTGCGTATGTATCCTAACTTCTTCGAGCGTCCTGGGTTGGTGAGAATCCAGTGTCCCGGTTCCCCGTGCTTGCCGTACCTTCCTTTCTTGCTGGGGTTTGCTGCAGATCAGACTCCCCAAAGTGGGATTACAGGAGGGAGGAGTGTACAGTCTTGACCAGAGCCCCTCAGATCATTTTTTCCAAGAGGTGCTCAAGGACAGCCACGTCCCGACAGCCTGGGCACCTGGGGGTGTCATCAGCCCACAAGGCCTTATTTTCAAATTGAGGGGGTTAACCAAGCTCGCCCCCGGTGGTACAGTCCCGTGAGCTGTGACAAAAATGTACAACCATGTAACTACCCCCCTTCGTGATATGCAGTATCTCCATGACCCGCTGGTCCCCTCGTGCCCCCTGCACTCTGCATCCCGCGCCCCAGTCCCCAACTCTCCCAGGATGTCACAGACGCAGACGCAGTGTGAACTATTATCGCGAGTGCGGCTTTTCTCACACCCCAGAACGCATCCGAGACCCCTCACGTCGGTGAGGCCCAGCTCTGTTCTCTGTGCATCATTGCGGTGGTGCATCTAAGAAATCATAGCTCTGCCTACGGTCACAGAGGTTTTTCTCTTATATTTTCTTCTAGAAGCTTCGTACTTACCTGTCTTCTGTTATGGGTTATTGAGCGGGTGTGTGTGTGGGTGTGTGTGCGTGTGTGTGGTGAGTACTTCCTCAATTTCCTATTTCCATTTTCTTACTTCTTGGCAACTCAGGGGAGTTTGGGCATGTCACCGTTACTAAGCCCCGCCTTGGCACCCGTCCCACACGTTCTCCCTCTGCTCCGGGTCTCTCCCCACTCACGGAGTCGTTACGATTCATGCCGTGAGGCGTGTCTGCCCTCTGCGCGGCTTCTGGGTTTCCCAGATTGCTCTAGACGGCCACCACAGCTTGAAATGACACAAATATGTTCCCAAGTTCTCTGCACATGTTTGCACATCTTGAGATCCTGAATACACCTGGAATTAATTTTTGGACATGGCGTGAAGCAGGGGCCCATCGCTGTTCTCTCAGCTGGGGTGTGAGTCTCGCTGGCATTCCCAGATCATCTGGACTTGCTCGCTGAACCGACGCCGCGCTGTCAACAGCCCATCTGTGCCGTTACCGCCCTGGGCTCCCGCCCCTGCAGAGCATGAGGCCGCTGGCACTCTTTAAACCCCGGTGGGCTAGGTCTCCCACCACCGCTCTTGGCCTGGGGGTTCCTGCCCGTTTATCCTTTTTTATTCTGAACTGGCTTCACTGACTACACACAAGGAGATGAATTTATTTTCAATGTCCGGCTGGACGGGTTTAGCTCGGGCCCATGTCTCTGTCCCCACGACCGAGACGGAACACTCCTCTAACACCCGAGAAAGGCCTCATGTGGCCCTTACAGTCAGCCTCTGTGACAACCCGGGCCCCAGGCCTGGTCCCACAGACCCTTCCCATCACCATCTCCCAAAACCACGACTAAGAAATCAACGTTGGTACAGGTGTCCCCACTTTCTTGGCTACCATCCCTTTTCTGCTCCAGAATCCCACCCAGGCTGCACGTGGCGGTCCTCAGTCTCCCAACCTTCTCTGGCCTCTGCCAGTTTCTAGTTTTCCCCTTGTCAGTGCACTCTTTACATGGACCTTCAACTCACCCTGACCAGGAGGGGATGGCTCCAGAGCCCTCCGTCCTCGGGCACATCCCCCTTGCTGGTCCCCTGCCAGGTCAGGGCTCCACAGAGTCAGCAGAGGTGGTGCTGGGCGCTCTCCCTCACGGCCCCCCTGCCCCGTACACACAGGTCAGGCACGGGCAGCTGCTGAAGCAGCAGGAGAAGATGATCCGGGACATGGAGCTGGCCGTCGCCCGCAGAGAGACCATCTCCACCCAGGCCAAGGGGCAGGCCAAGATGGACAAGAAGTTGCTCACCCGGACGGCCTTCCGCCAGCAGCAGACAGAGCTGCGACGTAAGATCAGGGACATTCACAAGGTAGGCGGCCCTACGACAAGAGGGAGCGTGCCGTGGACCCTGTCCCTCTGTCCTGCCAGCCTGCTTCTCAGCACTGCCTTCTCCTGCCCCCATTCCCAGAGCTGAGTCAGGGCTCCTGTGTGGGGCGGTCTGACCAGGTGAGAAGTGAAGGTGGGGAGCTGCGGGGGGAAGGAGCCTGGCTCCGGAACCGGACAAGCCAGCTGTCCCCTGTACCATCTGGGCCTGAGCCTCACAACCCACGTGCCAGTTCTGGGTAGAGATGCAGCGGCTGTCACTGTGCCCTTGAGGGGGTCCGGCTTGGGTTTTACAGAAGAACCACAGAGCGGTACAGCCCAGGGCCAGAGACTACCAGGTTTCAGCCCCTCACCCACCACCTCGCAGAAACGGCGTCAGGGATGCACGGTGTGTTGAACCGTGGCTCATGTTGAGTCCCTGTGTCTCTGAGCCCAGCTGGTGGGGGGACAGGCTGGTGGACACTCGGAAGGCCCACACCCTCGTGCACCAGGCCATATCAGCGAGCACATGGCGTGTGCCCTGCCCAGCACACACTCCCTCGGCCGTCACTGGCCTCTGGCTCAGACTCCCTCCGCCCGTGTGACCTTGGTCGTATGTGGGACCTTTCCAAGCCTGCATTTCTGCCTCTGCCGGGTGATATATGAGCAGTAGCCCCCGCCGGGTAGGTGAAGGCTCACCCGAGAAAGAACCTGGTCTCCGAGCCCCGCTGGCCTCCAGCAAGCTGTTCCACTCGAGGCTCAGGCACGTTGCCTGACAGCTCCGTGCTTCAGCTTCCTGACCTGTGGAAGGGGCACGCGTCTCATAGAGCTGTCCAGAGGATTACATGGAGACTGTCGGGAGAGCGTCTGAAGGCCTAAATCCTAAATGAGGAGAGATTAGCTGAAAATGATGGGGTTGACCCACCTGCTCATTTGGAAATTACCGGAGGCAGCAGCATGGCCTTTTCTTGGTCCTTGTTGGCCAATCCTCTCTGCCACACTGGTCACTCATGATGTCCACTCCTCTCCACCCCTGGGGCTCCCCAGCTGCCACCCTGCCCTGCCCTCCCTGCCCCCCGCTCAGCTCCAGCTAGGGGTCTGCGCCCAGATCCTCCTGCCACACATTCCCCCACGCGCCACACGCAGCGACCGCCAGCGTTCATGCACAGACTGGCCCTTTGCACAGCCCAAATTCTCCCGTGTCCCCAGCTAGACCCTGAGAGTCACTCTGTTGCCTCTAATTTATTGATCCACTGGACCCCACCAGTTGTGTCCCCACCCCCCCCCCCGCTGCCCAACCTCACTGTGATGGAGTCTGGCCTCCTCCATGCCCACCCCCAACACCCCCCACCCCGCGAGGCTTAGCTCCTGCCCCAGGCATCTGCTTTTCCTACTCTTGGCACACAGGGGCTCAGCAGCCCCTGGTCCCTGTGCCCTTGCAGACAGATCTGCTTCAAGAGGGGGACCCCCATTTCTCTCCCCCAGCCATGCCTGCCTTTGGGGAGCAGTCTGCAGGGTGGGCTTACCTGCCCTCTCACTGGGACTCACCCCTCCAGGTCCTAGTGTCTGAGGGGCAGGGACTCCCTCTGCCCTCGTGGGGATCCTCCCCACACTCTAGCTGACTCTGTCTACCTAGTAATCAGGAGGCAGGGTCCCGGGACGGTCCTGTCTATCTCCCAGGCCACCGAGGAGTGCACCAAAGCCATCCTAGAACTAGAAGAAACTCAAAAGCACGTGAGCAGCTCCCTCTCGGAGAAGCAGGAACAGCTGTCGGTGATGCAGTCCAGTACTGACGAGCTCGAGGCCGACCTGGACCGGCTCTTGGCCCTTAAGCAACAGGTAGGCCAGTCCCCTGAGGCACCAGGGCCACAAGCGGCCAGGCATGAAACCTGCCCCTCGCAGCAGCATCACGCCTCAGCCAAGGCCTCCTCCTGACCCAGTTAAGCGCAGGGACCCCAGTGCTGCCCAGCACTCTATGATCACTCGCTCACCTCATATGCCCTAACATCTAATAATATCGCACAACTTTTATGGGCCAGGCACTGCCCTGGGCGCAAAGGCGACAGAGCAGGCTCCTGGAGGCTACATTTTGGGGACAGAGGGACACGTGATAAACAAAACGAATGAAAAAGATAGCTTGTGTTAGGTGGTGATAAATATTCCGGAGAAAAATGAAAATGAGAAAGGGCACTGACGGCTGGGTCTTTTGAAAAACATCTGAGTCCAGACTTGAAGGTGGCAAAGGAGCGAGCCGGCTGGGTAAAGCAGGGCAGGAGGCCACTCTAGGGGCGGTCAGAGGCCAGCAGGCTGGACCTGAGGGCAGAGAGACCACAATCCATGCTGTGCGCAGCCAGGGGGTGGCGGTGATCTCAACTTTGGGCTCTTGTCAGGGAAGTGGGAAGACAGTGGAGGGTTTGGGGCTGAGGCTGGCTCTGGGTTTAGCAGAATCCCTCTGGCTCTCATGCCGAAGGGTCAAGGGTAGAACACGGGAGGCCTAATTGAGGTGATGCGTGGACCGGGGCAGTAGCCATGAGGCTAGTGTGGAGCTGTGGGATTCTGCATATAATTTCAGCTGCCCCAGTGGGAGTTCCTGCTGGACTGGATGTGGTGTGAGCAGTAGAGGGTCAGGTGAGTCTGCAGGGTCCGAGCCTGACCAGCAGAGACAGGGGAGGTAGCGCAGGGAAGTCCACTACGGGCCTGGCACCCAGCGCTATCAAATGTCTCGCAGATGATGGGCAAAGGAAAAGGCCCAGCTCACAGCACATCAACCTCTCCTCCACCGTGTGGAGAATCCCTGTCCTTCGCCTTCTCCCCCTGGCATTTCCTCCAGTCCTGAGTTTGTGCGGGAACAGCGGGTGTCCTATTTTCAAATTGCATAACCTGATGCGGGGTCTCTTGTCCCACCCAAGAACCTCTCGGAGCTGGTGGCCCTGCAGACACGGGTCAAGCACCTCCAGGCTGTGAAGGACGGGAGGTACGTGTTCCTGTTCCGCTCCAAGCAGTCGCTGCTGCACGAGCACAGGCGCTTGGACAGTCGGCTGGCCGTCATCAGCACCATCCTCGACCAGGTGAAGAACGAGTACCCCCAGTTCCAGGCGGCCCTGCTCAAGGTCAGCCAGACCATCGCCAGCAAGCTCCGGCCGTCCGAGTCCCCCTAGAGAGCAGCCTGGGCCCTCCCTCCCACGCCTGCTCCCCCCCACCCCTGGAAGAGACCAGAATCTGTGTATGGAGCCATGCCCACCCCCAGAGACGCCCTTTCGGAGAAACAGGCCAGCGCGGCGGATCCCGATGCTCTCAGTCGCCCCCCGCCAGGCCGTTCCAACCGAGTCAACTCGCAGCGCTTCCGGGGCACTTCGGGGAGCCTCCCCCCCCACGCAGGGCGGACTCCGCGAGCCTCTGTCCCGAGAGTGCCCAGAGGGGACCGCGGCGCCGCCGCCTCTCGCCCCGGTCCCACTGGCGTCCCGGAGGAGGGCGCGACGGAGAGCGGGCGAGGGCCAGGCGCCCCAGGACGCCGCCCGTCTCCAGCTGTCCCCGCGCGGTTGTCGCCGTCGCGCGACGCCCCGCCCCGCCCCAGCACCTGCCACCCGGCGGCTTCTCGGCCGCGTCCTGGGAAAGGGCCTTCAGAACAACTTCCAGCACGAAAATAAAATTCTTTTCTGAACGCGGGAGAAACGCGTCTTTGTCCGCCAGCGCCGCGCCCTCGCGGCGGGAGGCGCCCTCGGAGCGCCGAGTCGCCCCCCGCAGCCGCCGCTTTTCGGGGAACGAAGACGCTTTCCCTTCCCCAATGGCTTCCGCGCACCGGCCGCGCGCTGAGGGAGCCCGCGGTCCTCGTCCCGGAGGCCCTAAGGCCCGCGCGCCGTCCTCGGCCTGCACGCGCGTCCCGGCAGGTGCGCGCCGCTCACGCCCTCTCAGGCTCGGGGCGCGGCGGTGGGCGGGGACGGGGAAGCCCCGCCAGCAGGGGGCGCGCGCGTCCGGAGGCGCGCACCCTTTCCAGGGCGCCTGCGCGGGCACCTGTCACCCGCCCCCGCCCCCGCCCCGCCCCCTCTGGGGCGTGCCCCGCCTGCGCCTGACGCCGGCGGGCCGCGGTGGGCCGGGGCGCGTGCGCGGACGCTAGCTGCCGGTGGCGGGGAGGATCGGACGCGCGTGCGCGGAGACTAACGGGGTTGGGGTTGAGGTCGGAGAGCGAGGCGGGCTGGGCGCGCGTGCGCGGAGGCTGGAGGGGCGACCCCAGGCTGGACGCGCGTGCGCGGAGGTGAGCGGACAGCGGGCTGCGGGGGTCCCAGCAAAGGGCCCGGCGGGGACCGTCTGCAGCGATCGCTGCGACAGGGGCTGGGCGGTCGGGGCGGTCGGGGCCGCCGTGACTCCGTAAGGGGGCGGGACGGATCGATGGGCGGGATTGCCTGGCTGTGGCCGCGGGTGCAGAAGCTGAGCGCGTCCTGCTGGGGTCCGCGCGCGGCGGGCCGCGGTGACAACGGGGACCCCGGGGGTTCCGCGGTGCCCTCTGCGCCCTCGGTGCTGGGCGACGGGCGGCCGTTTGCCCAGTTGTGGGGAGGAAACTGAGGCACGGGGTAAGGACCCTGTGTCTCTGAGCAGGGCGCAGCTGGACTTTGAACCCGCTCGTCTACACCGCCACTCGGGTGCGGGGAGCAGCGGCTCCAGCTCCAAGCCACTTCCCTGAAGCGAGGTCACGGGGCCTCTGGGCCAGCGGCACCGCTTGACCTCCTGACCTTCTCCTTTTCCCCATTTTGTCTGAATTGTCAAGCCCTCCGGTGGACAGTCTTCCCGCGTCCAGGGTCTTCCCCGCGCGGAGTGGAGACAGCGGCAGGGGCGGGTCCTGGCCCTGCTGTGCCCCTGGCCACCCCCTGGCCACGCCCGCGCCCCTGAATTCCGGGTGGGGAGGGCCACCAGCACTGGGCAGGAGCTCCCAAGAGCGGGTTCCCCAGGCGGCCTCGCGGTCACAGGGTGTCACATGCGTCTGGATGGGGCAGGTGCAGCTGGGACACTGCCCTATAAACACGTGCACATTTAGTCTTCCTCCGCAGCTCCTAAGACGCTGGGAACCTTGGCACTGGTAGTCTTTTCTGTGCTCACAGAATGAGTGGCGGCTGGGGCCTCTGGGCAGCCTCGGGTGGGGCCCGGTCCCCAGAAGCAGGAGGCAGGAGTCTAGCGTGGGGACTGTCGGCCCACTTCCCCTACCCCCAGCCTCTGGGGAGGACAGAGGGGCTGGTGAGTGACAGTCGCCAGTGGCCAGTGATTTAATCAGTTGTGCTTAGATAATGAAACCAAAACTCGTTGGGGTTCGGACAGCCTCCGAGCTGTGAACACACTTCAGCGCGGGAGGGTGGGCGGCCTGCCCAGCGAGGGCGTGGGGGCTCCGGACTCACCCCCATCCCCATCCCACCCATGGCCTCTGGCTGCCCCATCCTTTACAATAAACAGGTAACAGTATGCAAAGCTCCTCCCTGAGTGTGCTAAGTTGTTCCAGCCAATCATCCAACTAGAGGCGGATGCAGGGAGTGGGGCGAACCCTTGAATTTATAGCCCGTTATTTGCTCAGAAGTGGGAGTGACAACGGGGGGGCTTGTGCCTGGGGTCTGAAGGGGGCAGTCCTGTGGGGCTGAGCCCTCACCTGTGGGGTCTGCGCCGACACTGGGATTCATGTCAGGGTTGGAGTGAATCCCTGGGCTGGCGTCGGGAGAACGGGACCGTTCGTTGGCATGAGGGAAAACCCCACACGTTTGGGTCAGCAGCTCTGTGAATAAAAGCGGTTCACTCGTGCACCCAATCCAGCAGTGGCCCACTGTGGCCAGAGTGTCCCAGGGGCCCTGTTTGTGTGTGTGACGGGTTCAGACTCCCTTGGGCCCTCACTGACTTCTACTAGCGTGTGACTTTTCCCCAGTCCTTGCATGTTTCTGGGGGCACGATGATGAGAGTGGCCCCCAGGCCTCCTGCCACGCGGAGCTTGCCCCTGTCTGCTCCGGGGCCAGGCTGCTTCCCAGCCCACGACACTAGGGCAGGCCACCACTGAGAGACCTTGACCTCACTAGCGGCCAGCTTTGGCTCAGGTCCTCCTGCCAGACCCATGGAACCTTCGGAACCTTCCTCAGCCTACACGCCAGGCAGTCCAGGATGCTTGGACCCAAGCACTCCTCCCCTCGGCCTCTGACGCCTCTGAGGTCAGATCTTGCCTGGGGTGACAGCTCTCCCAGCTTTCCTGGCAACCTCCCCGTTTTCTCTCGGAGAGAAAGGACTCCCCTAATTAAATCCGTGCACATTGGTCTTGTTGGTATCTTACTCCTCAGAGGAGCTGAGCCAACAATGTTCATCATAAAATATTTAGAACAGGGGCCCTGGGTGGCTCAGATGGTTAAGCGTCTGCCTTTGGCTCAGGTCATGATTGCCAGGTCCTGGGATCAAGCCCCACATTGGGCTCCTTGCTCAGTGGGGAGCCTGCATCTCCCTCTCCCTCTGCTCCTCCCCCTGCTTGTGCTCTGGCCATCTCTCTTTCTCTCTCTCTCAAATGAATAAATGAGAAAAACACGTAGGACGTACAGAGAAGCAAAAGGGAGGTAGTAGTGGACTTAGCTCCCGAGCGCCCAGAGAGAGGAGCTGCCGCACACCTGGCCGCAGGGGCAGGGAGGGCTGTCCGGGAGTGTGGCCCTCGGCCGCAGTGCTGGCGACTTCTTACCAGGCTGTAGCCACTGTCCAGTCAGCAGAAGAGGGACCGAGGGAGAGTGGTGGGTGCCCTGAGGGCTCTTCCACTTCTAGCTCATTTGCCAAAACGGAGTGACTCAGCCCCAGTCTCTGTGGAAGCGGGACCGTGTTTCTGCCAGGCGTGCTGTGACTCGTCTGTTTGATTTACGAGCTTACCACATAGGTCTTTGCGTGTCATTAAATCATTTTACACACATTTTAAATGCTTTTCATTTGTAAGCAGTCACAGTACAGGGCGTCCCGAAACTCCCTATTTGGGGCTTTCCTCGGCTTTCCCTTTTCCCTTCCCTTGCTGTCTTTCTAAACAGTGCCAGCAGCTCGTCCCTCCCTGCCCGCCCCGGTTCTCGGCACACCTCACCCTGGGCACTGCCGGGCCAGCCACTGGTCGGCGTCTGGAAACTGCTGTGAGAGCCCCGCGACCCCCCCCACCCCCAGCCACTCCATCCCGCCTTCCTTGCTGAGCCCGGCTCCTCTCTCGGCAGACCTCCAGGACCCAGCCAGCTGACTGCAGGGGCCAACGACCATGGCCGCGCGGTGGCCTCCCAGCTCCCGCCCCCTTCTGGGGGCCTGCACCTTCGTGTCCCTGGCCACCGCTGTCTTCTTGGGGCACGTCCTGCTCCGTGATTTCTTCGTGGTCCCCCAAGAGCAGCGCGGCTTCTCCCGAGTCCCTGAGCAGCTGTATCACGCTCGCCAGCGGGAAGCCCGTGACCCGGGCCCCCAGCCCACCACAGGGCACCACGGCAGTCCCCGAGCGGCACCCAGCCAGTGCAATGTGCCCCCCAACGGCCGCTTTGACTGCGCCCCTGACAAGCCCATCACCCAGGAGCAGTGTGAGGCCCGGGGCTGCTGCTACCAGCCTGCGAGTCAGTGGCCTCAGGTTCCCCGGATGGGGCAGCCCTGGTGCTTCTTCCCACCCAGCTACCCGAGTTACAAGCTGGGGAACCTGACCAGCACGGAGACAGGCTACACGGCCACCCTGACCCGCACCAGTCCAACCTTCTTCCCCAAGGACATCTTGACCTTGCGGCTGGACCTGCTGCTGGAGACAGAGAGCCGGCTTCACTTCACGGTGGGCAGGGCCACCCGGGGGCAGAGGAAACGTGGGTGGGCGGCCTGTCAAGGTGGAACCGACTGGGTGCTGGTCTGGTGCGCAGATGCGTTGGGTGGCTTCACTGGGAGTCCAGGAATGAGCACACGGTGCCTACGCTCAGGGAGCCGTGGCCACTAAGACAGTGCTCAGAAGGTTCTAGAACGTGCTCTGGAGGGCAGGGCCCAGGGCACAGTGGAGGGAGGTCAGGTCTCCCCCAGTAAGTGACCTCCCACCTGGGACCTTAAGTCCTATAGGACAGGAGTCAGCAAGGGGAGAGGTGGAGAAGGAAGAAGGCGGAACGTTCCAGGCAGTGGGCAGTGGAATCATGATCGTCCACCCCCCTGAGGGCAGGACCTGTTGTCTGATTCACTCCCTGCTGATTTCCAGCTCCTGGAACCATCTGGCACGTAGCAGGTGCCCAGCGGAAACCCAGGCGCTGAGTATGAGGAGGCCAAGCCAAGAGCGTCTGAGGCACAGAATTCGTAATAACTTTAACGAAGTGATTTCCAGGCGCTAGCAGTTACTGGGTGATTGCTGGGCAGCAGACAGAGCCAGGCATCTGATCCTCAGCCATCCTGCGACAGGCATGCTGGGTGGAACGTTGTTGCCAGGCTCAGCCAGTAAAAATGCAGGATGCCAGTAACTTTGGATCCAGAAAACCAAGGAATGGGTTTATAGTTGTTAGCGTACGTCCCACGCAATATTAGAGACATACTGGAAGAAGTGTGTTTGGAATTCAGATTGCCTGGGTGTCGTGTGTCTTGCCTGGAGACCCGCACAGGGTGGTCCCCGGGCTCGGGATGCAAGGACACGGAGGCTCAGTGGACCATGTCGCCCACGCTCCCATGCTGTGTGCGGCCACGCTGGGCCGTGCATGGAGTCCCCACTCCTCTGGAGGGTGAGGGCGGGGTGATGGGGGGAAGGCGTGCCAGTCCACAGAGAGCCTCATGGCGCCAACATCTGACTTCTAGATCAAAGATCCCGCCAACAGGCGCTACGAGGTGCCCCTGGAGACCCCGCGTGTCCGCAGCCGGGCCTCGTCCACACTCTACAGTGTGGAGTTCCAGGAGGAGCCCTTTGGGGTGGTCGTGCGTCGGAAGCTGGACGGCCGGGTGCTGTGAGTGCTGGTCTCAGTGTCCCGACCCCAGCGGGAGGGTCAGGGCGCCATCCCCCGCTCTCCCTCGGGCCGCCTCCCTGCTCCCTCCACCTGGAGCCCTCCCTCCCCTCACTCAGCTCCTCAGCCACCCCTCTGCAGAGGCCCTCCTGATGTCCCCCAGGGAGGGCCCGCTGGGGGTGGCATCCTACCAGGGACCTTTGGCAATGGCTGTCCCGCACAGAGCGCCCGCCCCAGTGTCGAAGGTGCCCAGGCTGAGAAACTTCGGTCGGCAGTGAAACGGCACCCCCACTGCGGGCAGCGTCCCCACACTGTTGGCAGAGTCCCCTTGCCACTTCCTGTTCACATGCATATGATTTAGCGTCCAGTGCCATGTGTCACTCAGGTGCATCAGGCACCCCAACAGCTGAGCAGTAGGTGCTGTTACTGTCCCCACTGTCTGGACAGGGAGACTGAGGCAGGCCCTGAGGGCAGCTCCTGAGCCAGGGCCCCAGCATCCGTGTTATTGGCCACTGTCTGTGTCCCGTGCCCCCGGGGCTTCTGTCCGCTGAGGTCTTAGGTTTATCCGAATCATGGCTGCTGTCTGCCCGTGAAGGAGCCTTTCCCGTTGCAGACACTCGCTCCTGGATCTCCAGCTCCTAACGAGGTTCTGACCCACAGCGGGCGCTGGCAGGATGGGTAGGGAGGACAAGGGCATCGGTCAGTCATGCACTTGCCTCCAGGGGACACGTCACCTCCCCATCACACTCTGGGGGTCGGATGCACCAAAGTGTCCTGGAATTCAGTGTGGTGGCCGTGACTCCAGTGTCTGACGGGTCCCCTGCCGGAGTGCCCCTGTCTGTCCTGATAGTGGATTCTGCAAGCACATTTTCACCCTGGGCCCTTTGCCTGTATACAGTCCCACGTAAATGAGTGCCCTGGGCGGACAGGGCTCCTTTTTGTCACTGGACTCAGTACCATGTTTGGGAACGAGCTTGGACTTGCCTTAGGAGAACTCACCTCCTGAAATGCGTTTTTCTTTTCTGCTCCTTCTGGGCTGAGTGTTCTGGAGCTGCCCCCAGGGCTGACACAGTGGAAAGAGGCAGGGAGTGAGGCCAAGTATGATGTCATAACAGTGCTGACAAAGTTCTAGAGAGGAGCCGTGCAGATGCGGAGGGCAGGGCTGGCTCTGGAGTGAGGGGCTCCAGAAGGCCTCTCTAGGAAGCTGACCTTTGAGCAAAGATTTGAGAGAAGTTTTCTGAAGCGTTGAATCAGGTTTTGGTCTTGAAAACAGATACATCTTGCCCAGGGGCAGGCGCGATGGGATGTCATCCCATGAAATCAGCATTAATAGGTCTTTCGTGCCCCATCTGTGGTTCTTGCCTTGTCCAGACACTGTGCCACCTCAGGGGGTCCTGCCCTCCCCTGGGTGGACAGCTCCATGGGCTCTGGGGAAGGACGTGGCCCGGGTCTGGGAGTAGATTTGGTCCTTGCAGAAGGATCTTGAGGCCACCTCAAGGACTGGAAGGGTTCAGGTAGCCCTTGCCCAGCACCTGCTAGCAGCAAGGGCTTATGGAGCTGTTCCCTTCTGGATGCCCGCCTGGGGCAATGTAGGTAGAGCCAGGTAGTGTCGGGGGAGCTCTCCACACCTGGGTCAGGTCCCCTGGGTCGCTGGGCCTCCCGTGGCTGCTTCTGTCCCAGGATTAGTGTGTCATAGCGTGGCCAGGCCTCTCCAGCCCTCCTCAGGGGCCACCAGGGGTCTCTCTGGTAACCTGGCCGCCTAGGATGCCAAGGCTGCTGGGCTCTTCCTGGCAGGCTGAACACGACGGTGGCACCCCTGTTCTTCGCCGACCAGTTTCTGCAGCTGTCCACCTCCCTGCCGTCCCAGCACATCGTGGGCCTTGCCGAGCATCTTGGCTCCCTAATGCTCAGGACCAGCTGGACCAAGATCACCCTCTGGAACCGGGACATCGCCCCCGCGGTAAAGGGGGCGGCGAGGCAGGGACTGGAGGCACCGCGTGGGGGAGGGCGCTAACGAGCTGTGTCCACACGCCCAGCCCAACGTGAACCTGTATGGGTCCCACCCTTTCTACCTGGTGCTGGAGGACGGCGGGTCAGCTCACGGGGTCTTTCTGCTGAACAGCAACGCCATGGGTAAGCAGGTGGGCACCCAGTCCCCGTGTCCCACAGCCAGCGCTCCCTCTGAGCCCCCAGGCTGGCGGCTTCCCTCGGTGTGGCTGCACCCCTGCCTTCAGGGGGTGAGCACGGGACTGTCTGCACCTGTCCAGACCTGCTAGTGGTCGAGGACTGGGGCCGTGTGGACGGCCTTGGGCCTTGTTTGCCTCCCCAAGAAATGAGGCCAGTGGGTCGTGCCTTCTGCCAGCTTCGCCCTTAGGTACCCCCAAGATGCACTCTGGGACCCCTGCTCTGAGCAGAGGCCGGAAAGGGGAGTCCTGGGGTCTGTTTGGCTCCAGGCTCTCAAAGGAGTCAGGCTCAGGGGAACTGTCCCCAGGCCCCAAGCAGGCTGCTCCCAGCTTCCCTGGTGGGATGTGACCCCTCTTCAAGGTGCCGTGGAGGCGGGGGTGGGGGGGAAGGCGGTGTGGGTATTTGTTCCTGAGCCCCAGGGCTGCCTCCCCCAGATGTGGTCCTGCAGCCGAGCCCGGCCCTCAGCTGGAGGTCGACAGGTGGGATCCTGGACATGTACATCTTCCTGGGCCCTGAGCCCAAGAGTGTGGTTCAGCAGTACCTGGAAATTGTGGGTAGGCCTGTTCTGCGGCCCCGCGCCCCCCATCCCTCCTGCCCCCCCCAGCCCCCTCAGGTCCCTCCAGCCCTCCCCCGCCGCCTGCCTGCTCACGGAGCCTCCCCCATCCCGCCGGACCACAGGCTACCCATTCATGCCGCCCTACTGGGGCCTGGGCTTCCACCTCTGCCGCTGGGGCTACTCCTCCACCGCCGTCACCCGCCAGGTGGTAGAGAACATGACCAGGGCCCGCTTCCCCCTGGTGAGTGCTGGGAGGGCGTGCTTGGGGGCGCTGGGCCAGGACGCAGGCCCCCAGGCCGGCTGCAGCGGACCCTGTGCTGGCTGCAGGACACCCAGTGGAATGACCTGGACTACATGGATGCCAGGAGGGATTTCACCTTCAACACGGACGGCTTCGCGGACTTCCCGGCCATGGTGCGGGAGCTGCACCAGGGCGGCCGGCGGTACGTGATGATCGTGGTGAGTGGCCCTCCTGTCCCGTGCCGCATGGGGGCTGCCTCTCCGGAAAGGGGGACCGGGCGCAGGGCCGGGCTCTGAAGGGCCCTGCACTCCTGGGGCCAGTTCTCACGGCCGAGCGTCCAGCTGCATGGCTGGAGGAGATGGGGAGGGGGCGCTGAGGCCAAGGGGCTGCACAGTGGACACCCCACGGCGGAGGGATCTGGTCTGCCCGGAGGTCGGAATGCTGGCACTGGCCGTTCCCCTCAGTTCAACCCTCGGAGCGCAGCCAACATCTGTGGCCGCTCAGGGCAGGGAGGGCGGATGTGGACCTTCTTTTATTCTGAAACTCGAGAACCTGTAAAGCGGAGCCCAGACGTGCATGCTAGGGGCCCCGCAGGCCAGTCTCTCCCCAGACGTGTGCATCAGCACGCACGCCCCCTCCTGCCTCTGTTCTTCCTAATGATGTATCGGGAGCAATTTCCCATTTCCCCAGTAACTGGTGCCTGACTTTGGGCATTTCCTTCTCCTCTGACCCCTCTCAGGACCCTGCCATCAGCAGCTCAGGTCCCCCCGGTAGCTACCGACCCTACGACGAGGGTCTGCGGAGGAAGGTTTTCATCACCAACGAGACCGGGCAGCCTCTGATTGGGAAGGTAGGGTGGGGGCCACTGGGGGTCTGGGATGAGAAAGCAGGAGGCCCAGCCAGGGGGAGCAGGGGGCTCACTGTTGGGAAGAGGATAGGATTCAAGAAATCATGTTGTCCAATGAGACAGTGTAGGGCAGGTAGGGGGAGGGTCACAGCTGGAAGTGACAGGGGCTGCGGATTGATGCCACCTCAAATCCTTCCATCGGGGGCCCTTGACTTTGTGGGCAGCTGGGCCCAGCCCAGGCATGAGCTCTGCAGACTCTCGGCAGGGGTCTCTGTGTCCTCAGCCCCTGGGGGCTTCCCAGCTCTTCCCACAAGGCGCCTGGCAGAGCCCCCAGCTTCATGTTCCGGGGTGTGCCCGTAACCAAGGGAAGGGGTTCCCCGCTGAGGGGAGGCTGGGGAGGCCGTCGGGGGTGCAGAGGTCCGCGACTCGGTCCCAGGGCCCTTGTCTGAAAGTGAGGTCTCAGCTGAGTGTCCCCCCATGGTCCCTACCGCCGCCGCCCCTCACCTCTACAGCCCTCCCACCCCCAAGCAGACGAGCAAGGCTGTAGCGCTCAGGGGCCTGGTCTCCCCTCTGGCCTTTCCTGCAGGTGTGGCCTGGATTCACCGCCTTCCCCGACTTCACCAGCCCCGAGACTTTGGACTGGTGGCAGGACATGGTGTCCGAGTTCCACGCCCAGGTGCCCTTCGACGGCATGTGGATCGTGAGTGTCCTGAGGGCTGTGGGACTGGCCCTGCCATCTGCCCAGGGCAGGGTGCCCACCGCCAGGGCCTCTTTTGCAGGACATGAACGAGCCGTCCAACTTCGTAAAGGGCTCTGTGGACGGCTGCCCTGACAACGAGCTGGAGAACCCGCCCTACGTGCCAGGTGAGTTCTCCTTCCCGCCCCCACGTGCCGCCGTCCTTTCCAAGGAGCCGATGGCACAGCCACCCCTGGAAGGGGAGGGCAACCCCAGGAGGAAGGTCAGGCTGGGGAGACATCAGCCAGGCAGTGCGGACCGGGGCACCCGCTGCTGGTCGGGGCCCTCCAGAGGGAAGGTGTCTCAGGCTCAGGGACAGGAACAGGGAGAAACCAGAAATGGGTCAAGAGCAGGTGGGCGTGAAGTCTGCGGTCTGCAAAGGTCGGCCTCAGCCTCCACCTCTCCCTGTCCTTGGAAGGGGGGAGATACCCACCCTTCCAAGGGGGATCCTGGGACGTGGGGGCACCAGTGGGCCAGGCGGAGGCTCCACAGACAGAGACAGCCTGCTTCTCTTCCAGGGGTGGTTGGCGGGACCCTGCGGGCCGCCACCATCTGTGCCTCCAGCCGCCAGTTCCTCTCCACGCACTACAACCTGCATAATCTGTACGGCCTCACAGAAGCCCTGGCGTCCCATAGGTGAGGGCCGTGCTCACGGCTGCCCCGCGCCCTGGAGGAGGGCCTGGTGGCGAGCACACAGAGACCCAGCGGGAGCCTGGAGGGACACCTGTCCTCCCTGTGACACGCTCACCTTGCAGGGCAGCCCAGCAGCTTGGGCCGGACCCCCGCCCTCCTGGCCTTGGCCCTTTCAGCGGCTTGCTTCCCGCTCTGCCTCCCTCCTGCACCCCCACATGAGGCGCAGGGTCACACCGGGGCTCCCGGGCAGCCCTGCTCCGCACTGCCCTGTCTCCCTGCTCTGCACAGGGCCCTCGTGAAGGCTCGGGGGACGCGGCCCTTTGTGATCTCCCGCTCGACCTTCGCCGGCCACGGCCGATACGCCGGCCACTGGACGGGGGATGTGTGGAGCAGCTGGGAGCAGCTGTCCTACTCTGTGCCAGGTGAGAGCCCCTGTCCGGAGCAGCAGCTCAGAATGGAGCACCGGGCCCAGCTCAGCTCAGCGAGATGCTGCTGGTGCACGCAGGGCAAGAGGCCTGCGGGCCCCTGTGCCCCTGTGCCCCTGTGCCCCGTGCCCCCGTGCAGGGGCTCACCGTGCGGACCGGCTGCCCCATGGCCTGTGCCCCGTGCCCCCGTGCAGGGGCTCACCCATGCGGAGCGGCTGCCCCGTGGCCTATGCCCCGTGCCCCCGTGCAAGGGCTCACCGTGCGGACCGGCTGCCCCGTGGCCTGTGCCACTCTGGCAGGCCATGACCCAGTTTCCAAGCATCCCCATCACTGCCTCGTGCCAGCCGCTGCTGGCGAAGCAGTCAGATTCCGTCCTCTCAAGATGTCCCTTCTGGCGACCTGAGCCCAGCCTGTGGGTGCCGCCCACCCCATCCGCGGAGGAGAGTTTGACTTTAGTTCTCAACAGCTCTGATGCTGCAGACACGTGCTGGGCAGAGAAAAGGGGCCGCGGTGCCCTCCCCGGGTCAGCACCTGGCACTGCTGGGCCTCCAGCAACCCCCCAGCCTGGGAGCGCTCTGGTGGTGGCCGGCCTGCGGCGGTGCAGGGTGCGTCTGCAGACCTTCGGGCCATGGGGAAGCCCTGCGAGGCGAGCTCTTGGAGGAGGAGCCATTCCTCCTTCCAGAAGCCACCGTCTGGCTCTGCCCACAAATGCCACCGACTCTGATGTCACCCTGGGGCAGGCACAGCTCACCAGGGCCCAAGCCCCTGCAGGCCAGTCTCTGAAGCCCCTTGGAGCAGGTTCCTGGCCCTGCGCCCACCCCTGGTTCTCGGGCTGTAGCGCTCGTGGGCACTGATCATTCCGTGGCAGAGGTGACGTTGGTCCTGGGACCTGTTGCAAACCAGGCCCTAGGCTGGGTCGGGTCTGCCCTTTGGCTGCCGGTCCCCGAGGAGACTCTGAGGAGAGGGAGGGCCCAGAGCAGCCTGGTCCTGCCGAACAGTGGCGGGTGCACCCCGGCTGATAGGACCCGCAGCCACCTGACCCTTCAGCAGCTCGGGGGCTCGCTGACCTCCCAGCCGCACGCACCCGCTCACACTGGCTGCTGATGGCCCAGAAACGTGGGCTCCCCCAGCCCCGGAGGCTCGTGGTCCGACTCACGGCATCGGAGCGGGGAGCCCTTCCTCGTGTCCTCCAGCTCCTGGGAGTGGCTGGCAGCCCTCGGTGTCCTTCATGGGGGGGCTGTCCCTCCAGTCTCTGCCTCCGTTCTTGCTTGGCCATCTGCCCCGTATGTGTCGTCACGGTCTGGGCTTCCTCTCACGCGGTCACCAGGTTTACTGGGTCAGGACCTCCGGTGACCTCGACTAAATGGTTGCCGCCAAGAGCCCCTTTCCAAATAAGGTCACCTCATGAGCACAGAGGGTTAGGACTCGAGCACCCCTTTTGTGGGGACACACTTCCACCCTAATGGGCCGCTCTGCCCACCCCAGATGTCCGCAGGCGGTCTGCGAGGGACCCCCTTCTGCTGACCACCAGTGGAAGATGCCAGGGCCAGCGCCGTACTGAACGGTGGGGCGGGGGCGGGGGGTAAGCCCCAGTCTGGCTCTGCCCCCCCAGAAATCCTGCTGTTCAATCTGCTGGGGGTGCCGCTGGTGGGGGCTGACGTCTGTGGCTTCCTGGGCAACACCTCAGAGGAGCTGTGTGTGCGCTGGACCCAGCTGGGGGCCTTCTACCCGTTCATGCGGAATCATAACGACCTCAACAGCCTGGTAGGGGCCGGGTGGGCCAGGCAGGGGTCCGCCCTGGGGGTCCCACCGTGGACGTAGCGGTGCGGGCTGGCGTCCATGCCAGCAGGCTGAGTCTCCCACAGGAGAGGCGGGGACTTCGAGGCTTGAGAGCCAGACGCCCCCCTCCCCTCTCCTCCCCCGCTGCAGCCTCAGGAGCCCTACAGGTTCAGCGAGACGGCGCAGGAAGCCATGCGGAAGGCCCTCAGCCTGCGCTACGCACTCCTGCCCTACCTGTACTCGCTCTTCCACCGGGCCCACGTCCTGGGCGAGACTGTGGCCCGGCCCCTCTTCCTAGAGTGAGTGCCTGGGGTCGGGGAGGGAGGGCCCACAAGCTGACTACCGGCCTAGTGGCCAGCAGGACCCCCCATCCTGCTGGACGGGGGTGTTGTCCCCAGACCGAGGGAGGCAGGGAGGAAACCCAGGCCCTCCCTACTGGGGGCCCTTTGCACCCCGACTTCCCACCCGTGAGATTGCAGCTCAGGGCTGGGGACGGTGCAGGTTCCTAAAAACCCAGGGTGAGGGACACCCAAGTCCAGACCAGGCCAACCGGACAGTAAAGCGAGTCGTAAAGCCATCCCGGGGTTAGCTTACGGGGAAAAGGACCTTGGAAAAAACCCAACTGATGCCTCCAAATAGGACTCAGATGTGTCAAAGGTCCCGCGGGAAAATACCGTGTCCGGCCCGTGGGTCAGAGCAGTCCCATGTGGTACAGATCTGTTAGCTCTTTGCAAAAATCCATTTTCCTCTCACGCTGTGCAAATGCAAGTTCCAGGTGGGTTACACCCTTAGACATCGAAACTGAAGCTCTAGGAAGTTCCATGGGAAACGTCCCCCACTGGCTGGAGGAGGGGGTTGAATTTAGGAAGAAAAGTTCTACTTCTCCGAACAGAAACTGAGACCATTATGACTTCCCCCATCGCGGAATTGCGAAGGCAAACACACTGGGGTCATCAGTGTCCCAAACTGACAGGGAAAACGCACTGGTTGGTAGGACCAGGACAAGCCAGCGGCAGACCAGTGGCCAGGAAGTTTATCACACGGGGGCCACGGATGGTGCCCTGCCCCGAGTGTGTGGCCAGGGAGAGGGCCTGTTTGCCTCCTGAGCCGAGCTCCGGGGGCTGTGACCAGCCTCGCCCCGTCCTGCCTGGAGTCCTCTGGCTCCTTGTGATTCCCTGAGGGCCTCCTGAACATGCTGAGGTCACCAGGCCCATGCGCCCACCTCTTGTGTTTGAAGGTTCCCCGAGGACCCGCGCACATGGACCTTGGACCGCCAGCTCCTGTGGGGGTCGGCTCTGCTCATCACACCCGTGCTTGAGGCCGGGAAGGTCCAAGTGACAGGCTACTTCCCCCCTGGCACATGGTACGACCTGCAGATGGTGAGTCCTGGGGACCAAAGATGTCCCTCCTCCCGGGCCTGGGGGTGGGCCAGAGGGCAGAAGGGAGCATGTGTGTGGGGACCCGGCTGCATGAGGGCCTCCTCATGCATTTTCGCACCCAGGCTTTGCAGTGACCCATTTTCCAGATGAGAAGACTGAGGCCTGAGTGGCCCTGGTCTCCAGTTCTCCCACTCCAGAGTCCTGCGCCCGCCCCAAGCCTACGTCAGGCTCTTAGTGACGTCACCGGGGCTCCGGCACTGTCCTGACTCGTGACACGCCGTCTCCCTCCAGGTGTCAGGAGAGGCCTTCGGCAGCTCCCCACGTCCTCCTCGGGCTCCCCTCATGTCCACCATCCACAGCGAGGGGCAGTGGGTGACACTCCCAGCCCCACTGGACACCATCAACGTGCACCTGCGGGCTGGGCACATCGTCCCCCTGCAGGTACCGGGGCCGGGCCCCCGAGCCTGTCCGCCCAGCTCTGGGGCTGCCAGGACCCCACGCTGCCCCTTCAGGAGAGGGTCCATCCCTAAACCTCAGGCAGAGAGGACAGCAACTAAGGGTTGAAGATGAGCTGACATGCTGTGCCCGGCGGGAGGCGGGGAGTCCTGCCTCGTGTCCCCCCACCTTGGGAAGCAGCGTGCAAGCCTCCGTGGGCTGCTCGTGTCCTCGAGGGTATCTGCGCTGGCCAGAGGGGTCAGGATGGGCGCCCCAGCCCCTTGGGTGTAGGCTGTCCTGTGGGTCCTGCCTCCTTGCAGCACGGACTTGTCCCAGCCCAGAGTCCTTCCCGTCCTGACTCTGGAGGCCTCTGCCAGGCTTGAGATGGTGACATGCACCACCCGCTTTTCCAGGGCCCTGGCCTCACAACCACGGAGTCCCGGAAGCAGCCCATGGCCCTGCTCGCCGCCCTGACCGTGAACGGGGAGGCCCGAGGGGAGCTGTTCTGGGATGACGGGGAGAGCCTGGGGGTGCTGGAGCGCGGGGACTACACGGAGGTCATCTTCCTGGCTAGGAATGTGAGTCCCAGGACCTGCTGGAGCTGGTGGGCGTCGTGGGACCCCCGTCCCTGGGTCAGCCTCGTGGAGGGAGCAGGGCCTGTGGGCCAGCCGCCCGGAGCCAGTCCTCACGCACCTGCTGGTGTCCCGAGGGTTTGCCCAGAGGCCCCCTCCCCCCCGACCCCCACTGGTGGGGCTTCCTGGGCCATCCGCTGACACCTGTCTCCCCGTTCTGGCAGAGCACCATCGTGAGTGAGCTGGTGCATGTGACTAGCGAGGGGGCCGGCCTGCCGCTGAGGAGGGTGACCGTCCTGGGGGTGGCCGTGGCCCCCAGCCAGGTCCTCTCCAATGGCGTCCCTGTCTCCAACTTCAACTACAGCGCCGACACCAAGGCAAGAGGGCCCACAGCTGGGGTCAGAGGGCTTGTCCCCCAGGATGGTCGAGGGGGCAGGAGGTGCCAAGGACCCCTGGGACCTGGTGCCATCCGAGCTGGGCCTTACAAGGGTGAGGGAAGGAGGGGAAGGACAGGCCCCGTGCACCCTGGATCTTTGCTCCTCCGGTGTCTACAGAGACGGTGATGCGTGGGCCATGTTTAAATGCCAGCCAGCTTCCAAAGCTGGGGCGGCCAACACAGAGGACACCGTCCTCCGAACTCAGCTGGGGAGGCACAGAGCCAGAAGCCCCCGGGGCTGGGGCCGGCCCTGAGCACACCACTCACCCCAGCCCGGGGCCTCCCCTCTGATGGCACCTGTCTGGTGGTCAGTTTTTACTTTTTTTTTTGTTTTGTTTTAAAGATTTTATTTATTTATTTGAGAGAGAAAGAGGGAAAGAGCACAAGCAGGAGGAGAGGGAGAGGGAGAAGCAGGCTTCCCGCTGAGCAGGAAGCCCGATGCGGGACTTGATCCAGGGCCCTTGGATCATGATCTGAGCCCCCCAGTGCCCCACTCAATTTTTCTTATTTTTCCCCAGACCCTGGACATCCCCGTGTCCCTGCTGATGGGACGGCAGTTTGTCATCAGCTGGTCGTGACCTGGGCCGGTGGTGTGCCGATCCTGTACGGGAGGAGACAGGTTTCACCGTGGCCCCAGCGCCTGTGACCTCCTGGTCAGGACGTGTGGGTGGGCCTCGGGGTGAGACACGCGTGCCCCACGTCTCATGGCGCTGCCCTCCCTCAAGAACCCAGATCTGCCTGTGTGTCTGCCTCCTGGGACCAGGGGCTCTGGGCCAGCAACACGCCTGACGGTTCTCTGCACAGATCCCATGGGCCGTGGCCCCAGGGTTGCCTCGTGTGTGCAGTGCTGTTCTGGAAGGCTTACCTCTTCGAAGCTTGTCACTGGAATGAGAATGATGTTGCCTGCCCCCAGCTCCCCGCCCGAGACAGCATAGGTGCGCTCCAGACGAGGATGTCGTGCCTGCACCCCGAGGTCACGCCGTGGGCAGCTGTGCTGCTCTGGCCGGGTGAAAGGGCTGGGCGGCCACCGCAGCCTGCTTTCTGGGCGATGAGAGTGGGCCAGGGGAACTCCGGAGGGTTCATGGGACCCAGGGAAACCCTTGACCTTAAGTGCAATTATTATTAATAAAGGGGTCATTGCAATCAAGCTTCTGCTGGTCCTTCTGGGATTCAGGGTGGAAAGGATGTGTCTCAGGCCAGGACATGGAGGCAGCCCTCAGCCTGCCCCTGGATGCCCGGGGGGGTGAGGGGAGCTGCACGCGTGCCACACCCCAGGCTCTCAAAGCAGCAGAGCCCTGTGCCACCTTCCCAGTGCCGCTCGGGGGCCTGGAGAACGTCCCACTGGGCGTGGAGTCCGAGGCAGGGTGGGTGGGAGATGGGCCCCTACACCTCATCCCAGGCAACCACCAGTCTGCAGTGTGTTTTCCAAAAGTTTGTGGAAAGGGGAGCATCCTGCACGTCCCGCTGAGATCACTTGCCCACGCTGTATGTCCCTGCTCGCCTCCGAGTGTTTATGCCACCGTGGGCCTCGGGGCTGGTTGCGATCTGGGGCCGGTTTGAATAAAGCTGCACCGAGCGGTCCCGGGTCCTCACTTCTCTTGAGCACAGGCCCGGGAGGCACGGTCAGGACATACGGGGGCGGGTGTGACTCACGTTCTAGAAGCTGCCAAACTGCTCTCCAATGTGCTGGCGCCGGTCCGCGTTCCCGCCAGCAGCCGGAGTGCCTGCTGCCCCGCATCCTCGCTGACCCGGGACCAGTCCACTGGCCTTTGGCCATCCTGGCGAGTGGGGCTCGCGGTTCCACACACGTGTCCCTGCCCACGAGCCATGCCGAGCATCTTTTTTGCAGACTTTGGTGATCTGTCACCCATGAATTTCTCCGGGGAAACGTCTCTTCAAATCTTTGGCCTTTTTTTAACGTGGAGGAGTGGCCCTGTTATTGACTTACGTTATGCACCCATCATAGATATTGTAGTTTTTCCATTGCTACCGTAACAAATGACTACAAGCTCAGTGGCTGAAAACAGCAGAATCACCTCGTTGCAGTGCTGGTGGCAGGGAGGACGGCCAAGGTCTCCCTCCAGGCTGCTTCCTCCCCGCAGGCTCGGCCCAAATCCGGTTCCTCACCGGTGCAGGCTGCCGGCAGATCTCGGCCGCACGGGTCTGGAGGTCTGGGCTCGGGCTCCTGCCCGATGTGAGCCACGTGTCCTTCACCACGTCTAGAGGCTGCGGCTCACCATGGCCGAGGTGCTTCTAAGCCCAGTGACGGCGGGTGAGACGCGTCAGACCCCTCTGGCCGACCAAAGTCGAGAATATGATTGGGTTTCCAGAGCTCAAGTGGTTGGTTTGGGTCCACTTGGGTAGTCCAGCACGATCTCGTCTCAAAATCTTTAATCACATCTGTCTGCAACGTCCCTCTTGCCATCCAATGTGACACGGTCCCAGGCTCCAGGGAGGAGGACCTGGGCGTCTGCGAAGGACCACGGCCCCTCCCAAGTAACAGCCCCGCATGCGGGCTCCGGCTGAAGGCCCCTGTCAGGTTTGTGCTTCGGAATGCTGTCTCCCAGGCCATGGTGCACCTTCTTGCTTTCCCAATGGTGCCCAATGAAGAGTAGAAGGTTTTAATTTTGAAGAGTTCAATTTATAATTATTTCTTCCGTCCTATTAAAAGAAATCTTTGCCTTCCCTCTCTCTCTGCCTGCCTGTCTACTTGTGATCTGTCAAATAAATAAATAAAATCTTTTAAAAAAAAAAAAAAAAGGGCGCCTGGGTGGCTCAGTGGGTTAAGCCGCTGCCTTCGGCTCAGGTCATGATCTCAGGGTCCTGGGATCAAGTCCCGCATCGGGCTCTCTGCTCAGCAGGGAGCCTGCTTCCCTTCCTCTCTCTGCCTGCCTCTCTGCCTACTTGTGATCTCTGTCTGTCAAATAAATAAATTAAATCTTTAAAAAAAAAAAAAAAGAAAAAGAAATCTTTGCCAAACTCAAGGTCCCTAATAAGACTTTTCTCCCGCTCTCTTCCAGAAATTTTGTAATTTTGGCCTTATATCTCAAGCTACTTTTTCTACATGGTGTGAAGTAAAAACTGAGGATTTTTTTTCTCTGCGTGTGGTTACCCCAGTGTTCTGGTCCCTTCGGTTAAAAGCATCATCCTTCCCCCACGGCACTGCCTCGATACGTTTGTTGAAAGCCCTCTCACTGTAAATCTGTGGTCTCTTTCTAGACTCTGTATCATGGTCGAGGCCCCGTGGCTCCCGGTCCTGCCGTCCCTCTGTAGTATTCTTCGCTATAAGGCAGTCGAAGTCGTCCAGTTTGTTCAATTTCACAAAATTGTTCTCGCTAAGCTAGATCCTTTGTATTTCCATATAAATTTTAGAATCGGGCACCTCGGTGGCTCAGTGGGTTAAAGCCTCTGCCTTCGGCTTGGGTCATGATCCCAGGGTCCTGGGATCGAGCCCCGCATCAGGCTCTCTGCTCAGGAGGAAGCCTGCTTCGCCCTCTCTCTGCCTCTCTGCCTACTTGTGATCTCTGTCAAATAAATGAATAAAATTTTTTTAAAAATAAAAAAAATGAATTTTAGAATCAGCTTCTCAATTTTTGCCCAAGTCTCAGTTTCGTGAGTGGGGCTGAGCGGACCCTGCAGGACAGCATGGGGAGAACCGACAGCGGACAAGGCCGACTCGCCCGTAGGACGGCCCCTCTCTCGCTCACGGACACTTCCCACCGCGATGTGCCGTGGCTTCCGGTGCACAGAGCTTACGTATCTCCCGTCTGACGGAGCCCCCGGATTTCATTCTCCGCGCGTGCCCCGTTGACACGCAGGAGTACAAGTGAGTTCTGAATACTGAGCTTGTATATGGCTGCGTTTCCTAAACTGTTACCGGCTCTTTGCTGCAGGTTCCTTAGGATCTTCTACGTGAAGGACCGTGTCACCTGTGCATAAGGACCTTTCCCTTTCCAACCGGATGCCTTTTCTCCCCTTTGGCTGCCTTACCACGCCAGCCAGCGCCACGGTCTGATGCCAAACACGCGAGATGGGGACATCGTGCCTCTCTCCTACACGGTTACTGACAGCAACTCCCCGTTGTGGGCTCCTCGATCTCTCCGTGCAGTTCAGTCGGCTTCTGCCAGTGTCTGACGCTCTGCTCGAGGTGCGGGGACACTGAGGGCTGTCACATTGTTTCTGATGACCTACCTTTTCACTTACGCCCCTGGTAACACTCGGGCAGCAAAGCCTCGGCCCATGCCGCACTCGCCGCTCCAGGCTCCGTCGGTTGGCGGGCTACCGAGGCCTGTGTTCCCGTCGCGTCACTCTTCGCTTATTTGCGCCTGACTTCCTGTAACGGTGTGCAGCCGTGTCGTCTTACAGCCCAACCTAACGATCTGTGAACGGACTTCACCCTGCTCGCGCCCGGGGACGATGCGGCAGACTCCGTCCCCATCTTTCACTGAGCCACGCGCACACACAACTCACCACCTTTCAAACGCGTTACCCAGAGACACGCCACTCAGAGTAGCACGACCATTACCACGGTCCAACTCAACGTTTTCATCCCGCCCTCCTGCCCCCCGGAACACTGCCCCAGGGCACGCACGCCCCGGCCGCCCTCCCCAGCCTCTGGAAACCACCACCCGCTTGCTAGCTGTCTAGTCACCCGCCAGGGACATTTCACAGAAGCGGCATCACACAGCACGTGGCCTCCTGCGCCTGGCGGGCTCCCCGAGCCGCGGCAGGTGCCAGCAGCCAGCTCCTCCGTGGGCACTTACCACACCTCCCGGGGGATGGATATTTGGGTTATTTCCGCTTTCTAGCTATTAACCGCTAAAAATAGCTACTGAATACTTGAATATTCCACACGGAATGCTGAATGATCTGAACATGTCTAGGGCCCACCAGCCCTCTTGCTTCCCTCGATGCTCAGTTGCCAAGGGACGCAGCTAAACCCCGCTGGGCTGACGCCAGCTGCCTTCCCAACAACCCACACCCGCTCATACCGAGGCAAATATCAGCGCTCGCCCACAAAGCCCCCGGCGCCAACCACCCACTCCCCTTCCCAGTGCTGCAGCTCACTGTGGGGAACACACTTGTGCAGTCTACATTCCAGACTACTGCCCGAGGCAAAATTACTCAATTTTAATTGCTCCCACTGCTCAGAGCCAGGCTGCTTTCCAGAAAGTCCGTACCTATCAACACCACCAACATAAAGAGTTCCCACGCCCCTGCAACACTTAGGGTGGTCATGAAACCTCTGATAGCCACGGACCACATCCCAGTCACCTGCGAGGGTGAACGGCTTTCGTGCTTTTTCTAACTGCTCTCTTTCCTGGACAGCATTTGAGTTCAGCTCCCCAAGCGTCTCACCTTGCGGTTGGGTTGGCTTCCGGCCATCTCCTCTCCGTGGGCACCCGTTCCTCCTCCACGCTAACCTGCGGTGCTTCTGAAGCCGGAACAGCTCAAGGCCGGTGACCAGCTCAAGGCCGGTGACCAGTCCTTCCAGGATTCACCCAGGGCTCCCATCTTGTCTCTTGGCACCTGGTGCACAAACCCAAGGCCAAGCCGGGGACAAGTATTTGCGGCCTCTGCTCTTCCACCTCCAAATTCCCTCCCTCCCGTCCATAGGAAACGGGGTCCGGCACCGGGGCCGGCTGCCGCGTCCGGGCTGGGGACAGTGTGGGTGCACGTGGCCGGGGCTGTGGCGTCATGGTCTCTGCTGCCGGTGCGGAGGTGCCCCCATGCACTGCCTCTGGGCCCCCGTGCCGTCTCTCCGGGACGGGAGTTCACACAGGACGTCCCCTTCACAAACTGGACCAGCGCAAACGCCTTCAGTCAGAATCGCCGGGGAACAGTGCGCAGCCCTGTCATCCTGACCAGTGTGGGCCGTCCGCAGAGGCAGGCAGAGCTACCGTCCCGTCTACTGCTCGAGGCCAGAGAACGGGGTGAAGGGCCCGACTGGGTGCCTGGGTCACACTGCACGTTACCAAAAAAGCCGGGGGCACCTTGAGAAACCTAAGTTACAGGGGCGCCTGGCCGGCTCAGTCAGTGGAGCAGACGGCTCTTGACCTCAGGGTCGTGAGTTCGAGACCCACGTTGGGGGTAGAAATTACTTAAATAAATGTTTAAAAAAAGAGAAGAAACATAAATTAGAGTTTATTGTAAAAGTTTCAAACATTTAATGAAAAAGAACCTCAGAGCAATGCGTTATTTACATACAGGTAAGAAAAGAACACCAAACGCTTGTCCTGGGGGCTGTGGAGTTCGCACAAACCCCATCACCTGGAAGCCGCCCCCGAGCGCTTCCCCACTAGAGCACGGGGCGGCCACTGGCTCGTCGTCGGCACGCGGGGCTCCTCAGATCAGGTCAGCCACTGAGCGACAGAAGGGAAGAGTAAGGAATCATAGCAGCGAGCAAACACACAGCTCCACCTGGAGGCTCCCAACAGACGTCCCCAGAACAGCCAGAAGCAGAAAGGAAAAGGGCCCAGGGCCGCCACAGCGGGGCCCGGCGGCCGCTCACCGTTCATGGGCATCTCGTCGATCTGGGTGGAGTAGTACTGCTCGATGTCCCTCAGGATGCGGATGTCGTCGTTCTTCACGAAGTTGATGGCCACCCCCTTGCGGCCGTAGCGGCCCGACCGCCCGATTCTTCAAGAGCAAAACAAACCGGTTCAGAGGACGCAGCGGGGAGGGCGCCAGTAAGCCCCCCGGCCGGCAGACCCCCGAGAAGCCCGCCCGCACCTGTGGATGTACAGCTCTCTGTTGTTGGGCAGGTCGTAGTTGATGATGAGGGACACCTGCGGGACGTCCAGCCCCCGGGCCCACACGTCCGTGGAGATGAGCACCCGACTGCGAAAAGAGAAGGAATCTGAGGCGGTCACCTCAGTCACGCAAGTTTCAGGCTGGCGGGGCGCCAGGTGGCTCCGTCCTTGATTTCGGCTCAGCTCGTGATCTCAGGGTCTGGGGATGGGGGCGCCGCATCGGGCTCCACGCTCAGCGCACAGTCTGCTTGTCCTCCTCTCTCTGCCCACCCCCCCACGAAAATAAAATCTTAAAAAGAAAGGTTCTGGACTGGCTCTAAGTTGAAAACACGCCGGGTCACTGGCACCCGGCCCCCCGCAGGTGTGAGGGGTTGCGGACGGCAGTGACCTGTGTGCAGGGCACTCTGTGTCCTCAGCTGCGCCGGCCTCCTGCGCGCTTGAACTGACAGAGACCAGGACCTCTCCCTGCACTGCGCTCAACCTGTGGAAAGCCAGTCCCGTCAATCACCGGGAAACACATCCTACTTCTGCGGGGGACGGCAGTGTCACTGACTTCGGTGCGGGCTCCGCCGTGCGTTCCAACTTGAACTGCAACTCGCACCACCTGCCCTTCAGTCAGGACAGGATCGGACACACCCCTGGCCTGCACCGGCCAACACAGAGGCTGCCCGAGCACCCGCCGGCCAAGCACCCCCCCATGTGCCCAGCCTGGAATGGGGGCTGTGGACGTGTCACACACACAGCATTTTGAAGACTTAGAACAAAAAAAAGTCAGAAAAGTCTTAATTAGTATTTTTAATGCTAACTACGCGATGAAAACGCTGAAATGACATGCCCCGTGAGGTTAAATAAAATGTACTAAAAATCAACTTCACCTGGTTCTTTTTATCTGTGTTACTGTGGCTGCCAGGAGATCCCAGGTTACACCTATGGCTCAAATCCTAGCTTATGGGACGTGACTGTGGGGACGCACTCAGAGTGCAAGGGCACAGCAGCGCAGGAGAACAGAGTTCAAGATGGAACAGGAAGGCATCCCAGCCACATCATCACCCACATGCGCAGCCCCAAGGGGAGGAGAGAACAGGACCCCGGGCACGCGGGGAGGGGAGCCCAGGCTCGGCAGGTCACACGGCCGCCAGACACAAGCAAAGACAAGAGCCACACCAAGACCCATCAGGAGAAGAAACGGGGAGATGCAAACACAGGAGCGGGGCAGCAGGACTTCCCAACAGCAACAACCGTAACCCCAGGGTTCTCTCAGCAAACCCCTCCCTCGAGACGTCGGAAGGGGCATTGCACAGTGAAGCAAACACTGCCTGACAAACTAAAACCCGCACCCTGTCCCCAGTAGCCCCAAAGTAAACACATAAAGACACTCTTCAGGGAGAAGGAAACCCAACCCAGACAGGTCAGAGACAAAGGAAAAGAGAAGAACGGGGACCATGAGTCTCAGTGTAAACACATTCTGTCACACGAAGATGTCGTGTGGTTTCCACGGAAGGGGAGGGCCACTGAAGTCCTGCTTCCAGCCTCTGCGGGCAGCGATGATGGCCCCAGCGCATCACGACAGGTGCCGATGTGCTAAGGGGGCTGCTCAACTCACGAAGGTAGAAACACTTTCCAAAACCAGAACTGGGGAGAAGGAATCACAGTGAGAAGAAACCCGAGAGAAAGAAACAAAGGAGAAGAAACATGAGAAGTAAAGTGCGCCTACGATGCGCACGGTCAGTTTAAACCACACACGCCAGTGTCGGCATTAACGGAACCGGACCGGTGGCTCCATAAAGACAGGATCACCATCAGACTACAGGAGAACCACCCGCGACACACTGCGAGCCGCGTGCACCAGGGACACCGCAGCCTGTGGCTGCAAACAGGAGACAGAGGGTGTGCAGGAGCCTGGAGGGGACAGCCAACCAGAGGGGACAGCCACTGGATACAGCCACCGTGGCGGCATCACAGCAGGACCGGGGACACAGGTGCCTCGGTGACGAAAGCCACTCCTCCAGAAACAGAGGGAGCCTGCAGGTGCAGACCCGGCCTTAGGACACACCGGCGGGAGCACAGCAAGCCTCCCAGAACGGTGTCCGCGGCACTCTCAACGCCGATGGGACAGTTCGGGAAACAAAGGCCAGGACGCAGAGCACCTGCACCTCCAGGCCCGCACAGGACGCGATGCGTGGCCACCGCACAGCGCTCTGCCCGCGCACGCATGTACATGTGCACCAGCGTCTGAAGGGCAGCGAGCACTGGGCCACCGAGCACACCCCAGCACGAGTCGACAGAGCGCGTTCTCTGACCACAGGGGGATTTAAAGACCCACCACGAGAGGATGAACAGAAAATCTCCTTATCTGGCAACGAAGAAACACGCTCCCAGTAAGGCGACCGGCCTACCCAGCGAAGGCACCCTCACGGTGGCCCCCACTACAGCCAGGAGCACGAGGGGAACCCGGCACAGCCCGCGGACAGGGAACACCACCGGCGGGACCGGTGTGGAGGGAGGGGCTTGCCCACCTGGCGCCGGACCGGAACTCCTTCATGATGGACTCGCGCTCCTTCTGCGGCATGTCCCCGTGCATGGACGACACCGTGAAGTTGGCTTCCCTCATCTTCTCTGTCAGCCAGTCAACCTGCACGTCAAACCAACAGACGCGCTGTGAGCTCGGAAACCAAACCAGATGGTATGTTCTGGATTCACCACAACAGCCTACGGCACAACTGATGCGCGCACAGCCCAAGTGCTCTCAAAACTCAGACCAGTCGGGGTGCTTGGGGGTCCCTGTCACTAAGTCTCTGCCTTTGGCACGGGTCCTGATCCCACGATCGGGATCAAGCCCCGAGTTAGGTTCCCTGCTCGAGGGGAGGCCTGCCTCTCCCTCTCCCATCCCCCGGCTTGTGCTCTCTCACGGTCTGTTAAATAAAACCTTAAGAAAAACTCAGACCAATCTTCACTGGATATGCAGGAACTGCACTTTCCCTAGCATGTATCAGGGCAAAACTCCTGTTTGTTCCATATAAATTGCTCAAGAAGGAAAAAAAAGACCGTATCTCACTGTTCTTGTCTGAAATTCAAATTTGCATCTTTTTTGGACGGTGGCCCAACTCCTTTCACTGTTTCCAGGGAGGCGCCAGGGGCTCTGCACTGAGCCTGCACACAAGCATCACTTGGGGGCCTACAAGAGCCAGGCCCAGGTCCCACCTAAAACCAGTGACTCCCGAGCCTTCTCAGGTGTGACCAGCATCGACACGTCTGCACAGTCCACTGGACACGCCCGACCGTTTGCTTCTAAGCCGTTTCAGAGAAGGGCTGACTGGCGTTCCTCAGAGAACCAACCTTCCGTTCGGGCCAGAAGGACACTGAACAGCTCGGGTGACTGCGTACCTTCCTTTTGGTGTTACAGAAGATGACCGCCTGAGTTATGGTCAGCGTGTCGTACAGGTCACACAGGGTGTCAAATTTCCACTCTTCCCTCTCCACTGCCACAAAAAACTGCTTGATGCCTTCTAGAGTCAACTCATCACTAGAAGACAAAGACAAGTCCTGGGAACACATTCTTCCGCCAAGACCTGCGGGCGGACACCAGCTAAGCACTGCTCCCGGCGCCTGCCTGCCCCACGGCGGCGCCCGTCCCTCCCCGCCACAGCCCGCCCTGCGGTCAGCACTTCCACTGCACGGGCCACATGCCGGCTGGTCTCAGCCCTCAACAACCACGAACCCTCGTATCGTGTATTTTACTACCACGACACTGATGGACAAACGCCATCAGCCAGTTGAGAGTCTGGAGATGACTGGGCCAGAGGGGAACGCGCATACAAAAGCTGGCTTTTCAAAACAGAAAAAACAAAATGAAATTAAAAATTCTTCTCCAACCACCCGGAAGCAGGACATTCCTACCGCTTCACCAAGATGCGGATGGGGTCGGTCATGAACTTGTTGGTCATCTCCAGGATCTCGTGAGGCAGCGTGGCGCTGATGAGCACCACCTGCGTGGCCGGGGGCAAGTACCTGTACACGTCGTAAATCTGCTCTTTGAAACCTGTGACAAACGGTGAGGCGGGGTGAGTTCTGAAGGCTGCACGCTCCAACCCAGAGGTGGCGACCGTGAGGTCTGAGGCTGTACAGGGAATCTCCCCCACGGAGCCGGGAAATCCACGCGCCCTGCTCCCCGCACCTCCCTGGTGGGCTCTGGGCATCTCAGCCCCACAGTTAAGAGCAACAGAAACCCAGCCCTGGGTTGCCCCAACCGCAGTCCTCGCTGCAGCTGCCCTGTGCCACCACCTGCCCGGCCTGGGCAGCACAGGGTGCACAGGCGAGCGTGTGACAATGCTCAGCCTCCCAGGGCCCCGACAGACCGCAAGGCTGCGACCACACGAATGACAGAGCCCAAGATCCTCCTTTCCAACCAATCCCTAGAGAACGCGGCCGCTGCTGGTCTGGAGGCCTCCCCCTGAGAAGTGCTGCCCACGGGACTGGAGCACAAGGAGCCACCGGCAGCTTCATCAGACACTAAGGAAGCCCCGAGCGCCCCAGAGTCACTGTGCGTCCCACTTGGCTCAAGGGCAGCCCCTCAGGACACCATCAGCGCCCAGAGACTTGGCCACCAGGAGAACCCCGAGAACCCCACCTGCACTGCTGGACACCGCCTGCTCCACCCGCACAACCCCGACGTCGTCTGGGCAACACCCCAAAAACCCTGCGGTACGAGGTGGAGACCGAGGCGGGGGGTGTGTGCAGGCAACACAAGCGCAAGGACACTGGAGCAAGGCCCTGGCTCAAGGTGACATTTTCATGACCTGATTCCACACCGTGCACGAAGGCCACAGCTGTCATCACTGAGGACCAGCACGTATCTGTCATCGGATGTGTTTTGGTAGAAACACACGAAAAGCCAAAAAGTTCACAAGTCTAGAAATTCATCTTATTAACTGGTAAGAAGAAAACCAGCCTAGACAACCCATAAGACAACTAGTTAAATAAATGACAGAATCCCCCATTGCCACAAAACCAGCTTCCTGGACACACCGCTATGCCCCGCAATCCGCGGCAGGAATGTCTACGCGCCCCATCTCAAGCACACGCCTCCCCGTCTGTGCCGACCCCCAGACGCACAGGGCAACGCCATGCCAGGCTGGGCAGAGGTGCCACGGTCCTGGCTGCCACCGGCCTCACACCCACCCCCTACGCCCCCCCACCTGCCCCAGTAAGAGCAAGGTGCAGGTTCACTTCCGCGGCCGCCCCCGGGGCACGAGGCTTCCCGCAGACACCAGAAATGCTTGCATTTGCTCCACGTGTCACCTCTGCCGTGAGAGCGCGTTAACAGCTCACGGTCAGGAGGAAATCCGGCTTCTGTGACTCGCACCTTTATTCAGCATCTCATCTGCCTCGTCCAACACCAACATCTTGATGGCACGCGTCCTCAAACTCCTGCGCCGGATCATGTCTGCGCGGCCGGTTGGAAATCGTTAGACCCCAGGCTTCAGGGAAGCAGCCAGCCTTCCCACCGGGCTCCGGAGGATTTCGGGGACCTTCCGTCCACTTCTTACATGTCACCCCCACACACACTCCAGCACGCAGCCCAGCAAACGGAGAACAACGCTGGCTCGTTGGAGTGTGTCTTCCAAACGCTCCCGCCCTACGACTTTTAGACAAAGGCACTTACCAAAGACACGCCCAGGTGTGCCGGCCACAACGTGCTGCCCGTAGTCCAGCTTCCTGATGTCCTCCCCCACGTTGGTGCCCCCAATGCAGGCGTGGCACTGCACGTTCATGTAGTCCCCCAGAGCGAGCAGGCCCTGAATGGAAACCGGGGTCGCGTCTGGGGCCCGCCCTCAGGTCCACGCTGAAGCCAGAGACCTCGGCGTTTCCCCAAAGCGAAGGGAACCTCTACTCCAATGTAAGATGACCCCAAGTATCACCGACTCCATGATTTGTGTCATAAAACAACAAAAAGACCCATCCTCCTCTTCTAAGCTTTTCTGTGCCAAGACGAAGTTCATTTTACTGGCTTCTTACTCCAGAAACAATACACTTTAATTACAAAAAACCCGGACATACAAAAAATGTGTAATCCCAGCCCCCCAGAGACAATATTAACACCTTAATACACATTATGTCTTTATGCTGTTAAGTACAAAATAATTATTTTATTAAAACCGATCTTCTACTGAAAAAGGTTACACTTCCGAGACTGCAGAAAGCTCCAGGAATCATACCAGCTACACTGAAAGTAACTTCGTATAAACCAGCAGCTCCTACCGATGATTTATGACAAAACGTCAGGAATCAAGAAACAAAATTTGAGGGAGCCAAAAAACAAGATTAGATTAAATTAGCCCGCCAGCCTTTTCCAACCAAATTAGAAAGCAGGTGCAAAGAGCCCCCCGGCCCCAGTGGCTCACCTTCTGGATCTGCACAGCTAACTCTCTCGTTGGGGCCAAGATCAAAGCCTGGGTTTCTCGAACCTGGTGAAATAATGTGTCAGGAAACAGACAACCCTCAGCATCCTCAAGGCAGACCACACTAATTCAGATGAAATTTACTCTGAACGTTGCCCTGTGGTAGCCACACATCTTATCTCTTTCCTTTTCTTTTTAGATTTACTTATTTGACAGACACAGATCTCGAGCAGGCAGAGCGGCAGGCACAGAGAGAGGGGACGCAGGCTGCCCGCTGAGCAGAGACCCCGATGCGGGGCTTGATCCCAGGACCCTGGGATCGTGACCTGAGCTGAAGGCAGAGGCTTTAACCCACTGAGCCACCCAGGCGCCTCACACATCTCATTTCTAACGGAGGTAAATGAACGCAGACAGAACTTCGAGTATGAACCAGCAGGATTCTGGCTTTCAGACAAGAATGTCCACTAAAATCTCTCCCCATTTAAACAAGGAATTTATGATAGAGTGTTAGTTAGCTCTCATAATGGCGCAGTTAAAAGTCTCTTTAAAAATCTGAGTTAGGATGACTGAACAGACATTTTAAAAAACTGTCCTTTCAGAACACTGCGGTTACAGGAGAAAAGCAGCATTTCTTAGGATCGAAGGAAGGTTCGCTTGAAGGGTGTTAAGTTACCTGGATATCCAAACACTGGAGGACAGAAATGCTGAAGGTGGCGGTTTTGCCTGTGCCAGACTGCGATCTGTTAAAGGAAACACAGACACAGGGGTGAAGGACAGGCTACCTGGTCCCACTCACAGCCCCCTCCCACAGCAGCACTCCGAGGGGCAGGCTGCAGAGACCCAAGAGGAACCACACCTTCAGAGCAAGGGGTGGGACTCTGTGGGGTCATGGGCGGTGAGATCAGCAGGTGCACCAGGGGACTCAGCACCGCATCTATAACCCTGACAGGCATTACAGATGGCAGAAAATGGTACATTTCTACCAGTGTAATTCTTCTCTACAATTTGGGACTAAAACCATCCTCCAAAATTAAGTTTCCTTCTAAACAAGTCTTTAAAATTAAGGCAGATCAGGAATAAAGCCCTTGAGAGAGTATTATAAACCGTGCCACATGCCAACTAGTAAGTAAAACTGCCTAAAAATATGACAGCTTTCTAGAGTAAAGGACACAAAAACCAAAAAAAACAAGACACCCTGTGGCTGAAGTCAAGAGACAGGTTGATGGCGAGTCCGTGGAGAAGGAGAAAAGCAGTCCTCCCAACGCACTCAGCTGACTGACCAGCGCCTAACCCCGATCGGCGCCAGGGACGTACTGAGCAATGACGTCTCTCCCTTTAATTATCTGCTTGATGGCTCGCTGCTGGATGGCTGACGGTTTCTCAAAACCTGTGAAAAGAAACAGAGAAAGTTGGAAAGTTAGTTCTAACCGTGAGGACACTGGAAGCTCCTTGGGGCACAGACGGTATCCTTTTTTAAGCCCCACCTCACCTCTCCTAACCCAAAATCCAACAACACACCCAAGCGCTCGAGAAACAGCTGCTGAATGAATTGGGCTGAACTGTATTTTTATACTAACAAGCATCTTATTCACACAGACCAAATCTATAAAACGAGCATCGTTACACAGAGACTCCGGTTAGATTACCCAAAACCCCCAACATCTTAATGGTGGTACTCCTGAGAACAGGTGGAGAGGCCGCCGTTCACTCCAAGTCCTCCTGTGCTGACGACCCAACAGCCTGCGTCAATCTGTGCTGTTCCACTACTTTCTAACGTACGAGAGCGGAAAACGAACCCAGCACTGTCGTTACCCCTTTCCTCTCTGGATTAGCGTGCGTGAGGTTCAAGCCGTCTATACTGGTGCCGACTCCACGGCTCGGGGGTTCTGCTGGGGCCCACGCTGTGCCCCCCCCCACGACTGATGCAGCCTCCGGAACCTCGACACCACACCCTCCAACACAGCCACTACCGAAGAACGAGGCTGCTCTGAGGGAGGAAATGTTACCTTCCCAGGGAACGGAACCTTACGTACAAAAGCTGTATTTTGCTTACTTCTGGGTAGGCTTTACAATGGAGGGCGGATTTCCCGTCTAACATTAAACTGTAACAGATGACTTCAAACCCTTGTGATGACCAAGCACACGTACGGGAAACGAAATACAGCATTTGGGGAAGGGGTGTCCTGGATGCCAAGAGGTGGGCAGGACTGTCAGCCTCACTACCAGGCTCGGCTGCAGTGGCCCTTCTCACCTCCCATCCCCTTGCCCTGTCTACACTGCAGTACTATCAAGGGCTGTTGGGTAAAACACAGCCTAGCCGCACGGGTTAGGCAAAGATGCTGATCGCTCCCATCCGCATCCCAGCCCCACCTCTTCCCAGGCTCCCGACATCTCCAGCGAGACGGCTCACAGGCCCTTCAGACTCACCTGCCTCCCTCAAGTGCTCCCCACCTACGAAAATGGCAGCACCCCCCACCAGCTGCTCACAACACCCAGGAATCCTACTTCCTCTCCTGCTCACTTTCAACCCAACTCCACCTCAACACCATCAACTCTCCTCAACTCATGCCCCCCACTCCTCCCCTGCCTCACCTCTCACCTCCCTTCATGTCCACACACTCCCAGAAAAACCTCCAAAAGTGCAAATCTGACCCTGTCATTCCCCTGCTTAAAACCCTCCAATGGCTGGGGCGCCTGGGTGGCTCAGTCGTTGGGAGTCTGCCTTGGGCTCGGGTCATGACCCCGAGGTCCTGGGATCCAGCCCCGCATCGGGCTCCCTGCTTGGTGGGAAGCCTGCTTCCCCCTCTCCTCCTCCCCCTGCTTGTGTTCCCTCTCTCACTGTCTGTCAATTAAATAAATAAAACCTCAAAAAAAGAGAAAATTATCTTTAAAAAAACAAAAAACAAAAAACAAAAACCTTCCAATGGCTTCCCGCTGCACTTAGAAATGAAACTCAAGCTCTTCATCACCTCAGAGGATGCTCTGCCAGATCTGGCCCTGCCAGCGGGTCCCAAGTCCTCCCTGAGCTCCCACCACGGAGGGCACCCGACTCCGAGCTGCAGGGTCCTGGCACCAGCTGCTCCCTAACCCAGACCTCAGGTCAAACGTCAGCCCGTCCTGGGAGCCCCCTTATCGATCAGCCCCGCTACTCCCCTCACCCTGCCCCTTCGCAGCCATCACCACTGCCCGAAGCAAGCTCGGCTCTAGGCTGCGCTTCTCCCCGAAGCCACTCAAGCTGCCTTAGGGCACGAGACTGCCGGGGTCAGTGGTAAACCCTCAGGGCCCAGACAGCGCGGGTCCTGCCAGCTACAAGCCCGTTCCCCGCGGCAGGAGTAACCCCCCGGAGCCCGAAGACTTCGCAGCCCTCGCCGGGCCCGGCGCCGAGCTTTGCACCCAGAACGACGCGCCGAACGACAGCGACGCAGGGAGGGCGCTGCGTGCCGGCGGGGGTCGCCCGTCGGCGGCCCCGGGACTCCCTCCTGGCCGCGCCCCCGCCCTCCCCGCCCTCCGCGCCCGCGCCTCGCGGCCCCCGACCGTAGGCGTAGATGCCGCGCAGAAGGTCCTCCCGCAGGCCCATGGTGTCGAACGTGGGCGTCACGTCCACCTCCTCGCTGGTCTCGAATTCCACTTTGGTCATGTCTTCCTCTTTGAGCAGCCGCTTCCGCGCCGACCCCGAGGTCGCCATCGTGGCCGTGGCCGCCATGATCCCGAGTCGGCTGAGAGCGAAGCGCGCGCTGCCCCGGAAAGCGGAAGCAGGGCCGCGCGCCGCCGGCGCCAGGAACTGACGCCACCGCGCGCGTGCGTACGAGTGTGAGTCGGGGGCCGCGAGCTTCTCTCCACGTGAAAGGGGAAACGGGGCTGGCTTCAAGGAGAGGGGCGGTGCTGCTGCCGCTCTCGCGCGACTTAAGCTCCCGCGGGATCGCGCCAGGGGCGGGGCCCCGCCCAGACCGTAAAAACAGGGCGGAGGCGGCCGGGAGAGGCAGTTGAGTGGATTTCTCCGTCCCCGTGTGTTTTCGTCTTAGTCCCTGCGCTGGCGGGCCCGGAGCGCCCCGCCGACGGCCGCGGCCACGTGAGGCGCCGCGTCCGCACCCTCACCCCGCCGAGGTTAGGGTTAGGGTAACGCAGCGCTGGCGCCGGTGCAAAACCTCACGCCAGCGTCCGCTTTGGGAAAGCCTCGTGCAGGCTCTGACCCGTTGGCCGGGCGCGCAGCCCCCGTGCGGGCGAGTGTGTGTGGGGGGAGCGCCCCAGGCCGGGGGGTGCGGGCGGGGAGCGCAGACACGCCTGCCCCGGAGGGCTTGGCTTTCCCCCGGGCACGGGAGCCGCCCCCGCGTCTGGCCCCAGACGTCCATGAGTGCGCCTGGCGGCGGGCTGCCCCGCTGGCCCCGCGCCGGCCTGGGTCGGAGATGGAGAGTGGCGCTTGTCACCTCGCGTCGTCCCCGATGTCTGGGCCCGCGCGCCCGAGCGTGCCTTTGCTCCGCGGCCTCTCGGGGTGTTGGCGCGCTCCCCGGCTGCGAAGGTTCGTGTCGTGCAGGGGGCGGCCGTCTCCGCCGCGAAGCCGGAGGGGGGACCCCGGCGAGGGGCATCGTCGGCAGCGAGCGAGCGAGCGGACGGGGCGGCACCTCCCGACGCTCCGGCCCGCAGGCGGGGTCTGTCCGAGCGGTGCGCGACGGCTGACCGGGGAAACGCGCCCGTGACGCTGGTGTTGGGGAGATAGACCGCATTCCTGAGGCCGACCTCCTCTCTTGGACTTGAACGTGTGCGTTGTGATACCGAGGGTCCCCCGGGCCTCTGCGAGGGCGTCCGGCCGCGTGGCCAAGAGCACGTGGGTTCCCAAGACGCGAAACCTTCCACGGACCGTGCGTTGCAATGACCGCATTTTGGGTACCCCGAGGTACATGGCACTCGGGCTGTTTTCCTACAGCACCGCTCCTGGTCCCGCTGTACGGCAGAGTCCCACGGCGCAGTGCTGCGCTAGGCCCCCAGCGCGAAGGAACCTTGCCCGGAGTCAGGTGCGAGGCGACGGAAGATGACCGACGTGGAGTCGTGGGTCACCGAGGAGAGAGAAGATCCTTGCGTTCCCACTAAGTGCGACGAGGACGGCTGCCTTGCACTGTGGAGGGATTTCCCATCTTAGTCACACACACCCCCCTTCCCTGGAGCTCGGCTTTGGCCTCCCCTTAGTGGCCGTTTTCCTGCCCAGGTCCCTGTGCGGGGTGTTGGAAGACATCCAAAAAGCCTCTTCGTTTTGTTTGGGGCCAGTGGTTTTTTGACAATGTAGCGCCAGAGCTCATGCAAGGACAAGAGCTTTGGGGATAGGGGTGTGGTCGTCCATGCAGTGTCTCCTGAACAGGGCTCACCGGGAACAGCGGGGAGCAAGGCTGACTTGGTCTTTGTCCCAGAGGTCACTGTAATCCGGTGGGATGACACCCTCCCCCAAAATACAGTGTGTGAAGTGTGGTGCGGGACACGCAGGGGCTGCACCCAAATCTAGCGGGCAGGTCCCCCGTGGTGACCGCGAGGCCTCTGGGAGGATAAAGAGGGTACATCCACCCTAGGGAGCTTGGGGCTGGACGTGGGTTCAGTCGATGGGGACGGGTGGCCCCTGGCGATGGCAGCCGGGAGAGTCCCTCTAAGGAGAGGTGTCCCCCTGCCCCGGTCCTGCACCAGTTTCCACAAAGCCTGTGCAACGCACTGCCGGGTCCGTAGATCAGGAGCAGGTTTCGCTTTCCACCTGAGAGAAGCATAATCTAGTCAGTTGTGTGTTGAGAACAGACTTTTGTTTCCGGCTCATTAAAGTTCTTGCGCCCGTGGCTCTGTGGTGGTGGTGGGCGTGAGCATCTGCCTGCAACGTGGGAATTGACAGCCCGCTTGGGGGTCATAACCAGCCCACTGCTCCAACGTCCCCAGTAATGTCTCCATTAACCTCCATGATGTCTCCGGAAACCTCGATTCCAATTCCAGCTAGAAGGTGCAGACTAGAAATGGCCCCGCTCTGAGTCCCCTAACCTGAAAGATGGATTTAGAGGGCTTGTTACCCCTGGGCTCCCCATCCCGGGGCTTTCAGTCACCGCAGAGGACCCCCCCATTTCTGTTGGCACCTGTGCTTCCTGCACTCCCTTTTCACTCCATTTATGTTTGGGGGAAGGTGGTTGCCTTATTACCTGATTAGACTAATCTCAGGGAGGGCAGGGCCCTGACTGCTTTTTCCCCCATCACCATCCAGCAGGTAGTAGGTGTGCCTAGATGTGTGGAGCGGGAGGGCAGGAGGAAGGCGGGATGGGTTCTGCTGTCTGGGAGATCCCCAAGTTCATCCCCGAGCAATGGGGAAGACAAGAACAGAACTGTGGGCTACACCATGGGAGACCGCCTCCTTTTCTGTGTATCTGGGTTGGACTCGGGGTGGAGACAAAGTGGCTGGTCTTGTCCAGGGTGGGAGGTTTGGGTGCAAGGCTGCTGGGCTGGGCTCCCGTGAATCATCACCACAGGAGCTAATGCCCTGAATCTGAGGGGCTGTCCCCAGAGATGGACTTCCTGCCAGAGGTCCCTGCCCATCACCAGGTATTAGAGGGTAAACACTGGTCCTTTGTACGCATGGACCTCTCTAGCCCCACCTAGTCAGGGCAGCAGCTTGCTAAGCTCCTGAACCCACTGGCTGGACCCGAGACTACACACTGCTGGCGTCCAGCATTTGGGCGGAAGAAGTACAAGACCATCTCTCAGGCGCAGGCACTGTTCCAGGTGCTGGAAGGGCGGCGGACAGGACAGATGGCGCTGCCTCGCATAGCTTGTGTTCCATAGGAGGGCAAAACTTGCAGACCAATAAGATAATTGCAGGTTTTATAACTGCATGATGCAAAGTGGAAGAGAGTGGGTTGCTGATTTACAGGGTGACTGGTGGACCGTGCCCTGCAAGTTATTGAAGGAGGTGGCCAGGGCAGCACCCCAGGGAGGAGTCTTCCAGGAAGAAGGGCCCATGAGCGTGACAACTCCTGGATGGGCAGGGGATTGGTGCAGTCGACAGACAGCCGAGGTGGTTGTGGCATCGTGAACGTGGGCAAGTGTGGGGGTGGGAGAAGTGGTGAGCCAGGCCAGATGATAAAAGGTGTCACAGGCTGTGAGTGAAGTTTAAATGCATTTGGGTGGTCATGGGAGCCGCTTCAGGGTGGTCTATCTTTGAGAAGAGAGGATCGTGCTCATATAAGCAGTTTAGAGAGTTGACCTGGCTGAGGCAAGAGGTCATGGGGCTGGCCCAAGGTGGGATGTACAGACAGACGGGCTGTCAAGGCTCAATAGGACTAAGATGGACTCCTGGGTGTCTGTGCAAGCATCTGAGTGGCCGCAGGGTGAGATGGGGAGGCCATAGGACAGCAGTGTGGGGGCGAAGCCGATAGATGAGTAGACTCAGGTGTGCAGGTGCACACAGTCGCAGCAGCAGGACTCGCGATCGCCGTGAGGCGGGGACAGACCCGTGTCCGTGGAGGGATGAGTGGGTAAAGACGATGTGATCTGTCCACACAATGGGGAGTCATTCGGCCACTATGCTGAGCGGAAGAAGCCGGACGCAGGTCACACATGTACGATTCTACAAGATGTCCAGAAGAAGCAGGTCCGTAGACAAGAAGTAGATGAGTGGTTCCAGGGCATGGGGGAGGAGCTGCTCAGTGGGCCTGTACGGGGCTTCTTTTGGGGGTGGCAAAAATGTGCTGATTAGAGGTTTGCACAGCACTGTGAAGGGCTCACGTTCAAATGGTTAATTTTAGGGGCGCCTGGGTGGCTCAGTGGGTTAAAGCCTCTGCCTTCGGCTCAGGTCATGGTCTCAGGGTCCTGGGATCGAGCCCCGCATCGGGCTCTCTGCTCCGCGGGGAGCCTGCTTCCTCCTCTCTCTCTCTGCCTGCCTCTCTGCCTACTTGTGATCTCTGTCAAATAAATAAATAAAATCTTAAAAAAAAAAAAATGGTTAATTTTAGGGGGCGCCTGGCTGGCTTGGTAGAGCATGCGGCTCTTGAGCTCAAGGTTGTGAGTTCAGGCCCCACACGGGGCATGAGACCTACTCAAGAACATAAATAAATAGAAAAGAAAATGCTGATTTTGTGCTGTGTGAATTTCGCCCGATTTAGCCGGGTTCGATCCGAGACGCCTAGACGGGCAAGTGGGGCTGTGGCAGGCAGGTGTTCGCGTGTCTGCGTGTGGAAAGTAAGAGAGAATGACTGGTTCGACTTGCTCCTGTGGGCATGGCTGCTTCCTGCCTCCTCAGCCCACTCTGCGTTGGAGCGGGCCAGAGATGGGGTGGGGTCCACACTGACCAGTCTGTGCCCCAGAAGCCACGCTCACAGCCACACCCAGCCCCACCCCGCCCCACCCCAGGGACACGCACTCCGTCTTCTCCACCGTGGGGTTGAGAACCTGCCTAGAAATTCTGGAATCCTCCCCCAGCATTTATCGGAAGAGCGAAGGCATAGTCTCCATTTACGGTGTGTCAGCCTCTACCGGAAACCTGCCCTTGCAGGGCAATGGGGCCCGTCGCCGCCGTCCTCCACCTGCACTCCGGGTCTCTGGCCCTTCGTGTGCCCAGCCCTGCCTCCACTTGCTGACGGCATCCTGATCGCAAGGCAAGCCCAAAGGCCCCCCACGCCAGCTCCCTCCGTTTTATGGAGAAGGCGTCACCCTCAGGTGCTCTGTGGCTGGCCCCAGGCAGCTCACGGGGTCTACTGATCACTGCTATGGGATGTGGTCACCAGGTGGTGCTGTCCCCGTGCCGCCTGGACACCCCCAGCCCCACTCCTCTGAGTTCCCCCAGAAGACACTCTTTCAACCAAGCTAAGGTTACCAGAAACACCGCTTTCTTGACTTTGGATGTATGGAAACGTGGTCAGTCGGGGTCCCCCTGACGATGGTGACGAAGAACTGGTTTTTGCTCTCCTGTGCTCACGCCCCTTTGGGAACTGGAGGCTTCCTCAACTCTGTTCTGCAGCTCTCGGTACTGCTGCTGTTCCTTACATCAGAGCCACCGGCCTCCTCTCTGACTTAGAATGATGGCGTTTCTTTGAGTTTTTTAGAACTACCTAGAACTTTCCACGCACCAGGCACAGCGAGAAATGCTTTCCCACCCCGATGATACAGGCGCCCCCTGAACCCTACCGCCGAGGAAAGAAAGCCAAGGCTTGGGAGTTTAAATGTCCTGCCTTAGAGGAGAACAGGGCCATGACTCTGGGCTGAGAGCCTGTGTCCGTGTCTGACCTCCGATCTGTGCTCTGGCCGCTTCCCCCAGATCCCCGCTCTGCCCCAGGCAGCCTCAGCCTCGTGCTTCTCCTCACCAGGCAGGAGGTTTGAGTTCTGGTGGCTGTTCTGCCATCAGCTGGCTGTGTGACCTTGGGAACCGGCCCTTGTCTGTTGGGATGAAAATCCTCAAGGTCCTTCCTGCTCAGTTCGTGACCGTCTTCCTTGACTAGTCTCCACCTCGGTGGGAACCAGGCGCCCAACCAACGTTTGCGCGTTCGCCCAACCCATGTGTATGGGCATCGCTGCTCTGGGGGTGGGGACGCAGCAGAGAACGGGGAAAATAAGAATTCTCATCGTCTGGAGGCTACGGGCTCATGGTGGGGAGGCAGGCAAGAAACCAGCAAGTAACTGGAACGTATCATATATTAAGAAGCAATGGGGGGGCGCCTGGGTGGCTCAGTGGGTTAAGCCTCTGCCTTCAGCTCAGGTCATGATCCCAGGGTCCTGGGATCGAGCTCCGCATCGGGCTCTCTGCTCGGCGGGGAGCCTGCTTCCCCCTCTCTCTGCCTGCCTCTCTGCCTGCTTGTGATCTCTCTGTCAAATAAATAAAATCTTAAAAAAAAAAAAAAAAAAAACAATGAGTTCGACAGACACAAATGAAGCAGGGTAAAGGGGAGGGTGAGCCAGGGTGGGGAGTCCATGATTTTAAGTAGAATGGCCTGGAAAGGCCTCTCTGAGAAGATGGCTCTTGCATGGAGTCCAGAAGGAGGCAAAGGAAAGAGGGTTTCAGGCAGAAGGAACCACAAGTGCAAAGGCCCTGGGGCTGGAGTGTGCCTAGAGCTTTCAAGCAGCCCTTATGTGCGGGGCAGGTAAGTGGTATGAGAGCAGCAAGTACGAGGTAAGCAGGGCCCTGTGGGTCACAGTGAGGACGGAGGGAATGACATAGCATGACTCATCCTTGGACGGTGTCCCTCTGTCTGCAGCACCAAGAATTCGCTTTGGGGGTGTGTGGCAGAGGTCAGGGGACAGTGGTGCCAGTGCTGAGCAGTGACCAGATTCTGGATCTAACCTAACGCAGAGCAGCCACGACTTTTGCCTCCCCCCAAACAGTGGCTATCGAATGTTGACTTTGGGTGGGTCCATCAGAATAGCTTAGATACTGGCCACAAAGGGTCGTGAGAACCAAATAAAAGCTCCAGCTGAATCCAGATCTTTCCGGATTTTTCTGAGGGGTTTGCACTAAGCTGGGCTGACAGCTCCCGGAGGAGAGAAGATTCCCTGCACCCCAAGATTCTCCATCATCCTCTGGGTCACCACCACCCGAGGTTTCCCAGGGTTCTCACAAAAGCAAAACAGACTTCTGCACGTGTCCTCCATGCCGCGAGAACGGATTGGCTCTTGAGGGATACGCGGAGACCCAGTGTAAGGCGGGGGCTCTGTGGGCAGGGCCGGGAAGGACGGACCTGCCAGACCTGCTCATCTGCCTCCCGTTCAGTCTCGGGTCAGCCATCGCTTCTCCACCACAAGGACGGCCAGGGCATGGAGTCTGTCCCCGGGAGAGCAGGTCAGCCTACCAGGGGAGGGTGGGAGGGAGGCTGGGATGGGGTCCCAGAGCCGTCCTTGGGGGAATGAGGGTCTTCTGCCTCATAAGGGGTGGAGGTGCCTGTTTTGTGGGTGAGAGGAGGAAGCAGTTTGTCCCCTTTGGCTTGGTCAGTGCCGCCTGCCTTGGCAGGACGGGCATGATGGATAAAAGAAGGCCCTGATGTGGGCTCTTATCTCTGCCTGGTTCTCCGGTGAAAGAAGGGGACGGAGGGTTCTTCTAAGCGCAGCTGCCTGTACCGGTGGGGTCAGGACACAGCCAGACCTTTTCAGTGGAGCACGGGGCTGGACTCTTCACTGAGCCGTCACTTAGCTGAGGCCTCGTGGCCGTGCACCTCACCCGTCATGTTTCTGGGTTTCTACTGATTTTTCTAAGCTCTCCCGTACTCACCACTCCCATTCTGGAGCCCTGCGTGTGCACGTGTGTGTGCTTTCTCCTTCCCTCTGCTGCAGGCGAGGGAAGACTGAGCCCTGAGCTATGAGGAGGCACGGGCAGGTCCCGCAGGAGGACCCCCGACTCAGATGCTCAGGGCTCCTGTGACCTTGGGTTCCCTCTGAAATGGCTGCAGGGTTAGAGAAGACGTTTGAGAGTTTAAACTATGCTGAGAGATCTCTGGGTAAGTTTCCTTCACTGGTAGGACTAGCCCCTATTTAAATCGGGACTGAGTTGCAAACCCCCAGAAGACATTTGGGGTTTCACCAGAAGCGCGTCGGTGTGCAAAGAACGGCCTGGAGTGGCTGCTGCTCGGTTTCACCACTGACGCCCGACCCCAGCGTGGCCAGGGGTCCCGGGACCCGGCCCGGTTGGTTGGGGTGTAGAAAGCCCCCAAGAGACCCCTGTCTTCAGCTGCCCCGGCGAGACAGCAGGTAGCATGAGCTGACCTGTGTTCACCACGATGGGGCGGGAGTCTACAAAAAGTCCGGTGTTAGGGGTGCCTGGGTGGCTCAGTGGGTTAAGCCTCTGCCTTTGGCTCAGGTCATGATCCCAGGGTCCTGGGATCGAGCCCCGCATCGGGCTCTCTGCTCAGCGGCGAGCCTGCTTCCCTTCCTCTCTCTCTCTCTGCCTGCCTCTCTGCCTACTTCTGATCTCTGTCTATCAAATAAATAAATAAAATCTTTAAAAAAAAAAAAAAAAAAAGTCCGGTGTTAGACCTGCTATGGAGTCCTGCCGAGCTGGGGTCCAGATGGGAAATGCAACGGACCCAGGGCTCACCACGCAGTGAGGAGTGCAGCCTGGGCTCCTGCTTTTTCCCACCCCAGCATGGTCCCCCCCGCTCCCTCGCCTCAGCTGAGCTTTCTCTGTGCAAGTCCTAGGGAGTTCTGGGTTCTTTCTTCAGCTCTGCGGACGTCCGCGGTTTCTTTCTCTCGAGATGAACAGCTAGTGGGGCAAGTCCTTGAGACCCTCCCCCTGGTTCTGTGATGGGGGCTGGGGGAGTCACTGGGTCCCGTGCCCCCTGTACCAGCCCATCGGTCTCAGGACTCATTTACTATTTTTCAGAGTGTTTGATGGAAAGTGTTTACCTTTCCACCTTTCCTCATTTTGTGGCTGTTTATTATTTACGTGTTTATTTACAATTCTGACGTACTTCGGGAGGAGCTGGGGCAGAGATTCTGAGTCTTGCTTCACTGGGTACCTCTATCATCTGGACTGATTTTATATGTGGAATTGGACCCAGAGTCTGAGCCAGACACGGTGGGAGGCAGCTGTCCCCATGACAAATGTCACCGGTTCATCAAAGACACCTTCACGCATCTGGAGAAGTGCTCCTGGGGCGCAGGGCAACAGAGGGGTACACGGATACTGGAATGAGCGAGAGCAGGGGATGGAAAGGCAGATGCCAGGAGGGAAGGTCAGGGGGCAAGGGTGGAGCTTGTTTGGGGGCCCCAGATGGCCAGGACACCTGCAGGTCCAGCTTGGACTACAGAAAGCAGGCCAGCTCCCCAGGAGACCTCCCCACCACCCACCCTCCTCTGCATGCTGGCAGGGAGGGGGCCAGAGGGAAGCAGGGTGTGGTTACCAGCAGCTCTGGGAACTTTTCGTTAAAAAAAAAAAAAAAAATTTGTTAAAACATAATTCATGTAGCACACAATTCACCGATTTAAGGGGTGCGATTTATGGCTTTTAGTAGATTCAGGTATGGGCAACCATCGCAGTCGGGTGGGCCCACGACGTGGTGGGTAGCTATGCCATGGTTCACCACCCGGTTCCTTCTAGGAACCTGCTTCTAAGCCCTGAGAAAGTGTCTGTAGTTACTGAGCAAACCAGAGGTCAAAGATCTGTCAAGTGATTTCCTGGATCTGAGCTTGCCTTTTTTTTTTTTTCCTCCTCCTTGCATTAGTCTTTGGGGCCTGAACTTTGAATTCTGGAGCAGCTCGGGGCTGGAGAGAGCAGGAAGCCCATCTTGGTGCTGGTTTGGCCGGCTATTCCCGCCCGGCCCGATCCTCCCTGCAGCCTACAGGGAAAGGGACTGGCGGCGGCGGAGCCACAGCTGGCCACGGAGGGGGCTCCAGATCCCAAGCCACCGCGAGGAGCTGCTGGGAACACAAGAGTGAGCATTTCTCAGTGAGCACTTTCTGTAGCCTGGGTTCCTCGTACAGATCGGGGGGTGGGTGCGTTCGTGGAGATGAGATCTTCTCACCACCATTTCCCATTTTCCTGAATTTACACCGGTTGGTTTGCTCTGGCTTTCCAGCATTTTTAGTGGACAGACCTCTTCCAGAGGCATTTGACTCCAGCCACTCCAGCTTGTTATTCCAAAGGAAAAGAACCAAATCCCAGGAATTCAGGGGTCTAAGAGAAACGTCCCCATCTGTGCCCAAGGACCTCACCACAGCACCGAGGGGGTTGGAGAAAAAGTAGAAACAGCCTAATGCTGGCCACAGGGGCATCGGCAGAAGTCAGCTGTGGCTTGTTCGTATCATTGAATCCAGCACGAGTTAAAAAAGGGAGGAAAGGTTGTAAGCAACTAAACCTCGGTGAGGAACACGTGGAGTGTAGAGCTGTGCCCAGCATGACACTGTTTATAGAAAGTTAGAGTCAACAGGAAAGACACCATTTACGTTCAGCTCCTCCTCGCACAAGGAATCGTGTAAAAGTGGGCATCTGTTTGCAGACACACCCACACGTGGGACACGGCCTGGCAGCTCCCTCTGGGCACAGGGGGAGGGCCAGGCTGCAGCTAGCAGGACTGAGCCCACTCTAACGATGCATTCCCTTAATGAGGAACCTTCTGCTGAGTCTGAATGATGGGCACACAGATATGTTGTCTGTTTGTGGGACTTTTTAAATAGCTTGAGCTAGGGGTGTCTGTGTGGCTCAGTGGGTTAAGCCTCCCACTCTTGATTTCAGCTCAGGTCGTGATCTCAAGATTGCGACATCAAGCCCGGAGTCAGGGTCCGCGCTGGGCTTTCTCTCGATGTCTTAAAATAAACAAAAACAAAACAAAACAAGAAAAATACACTCGAACCAGCCCAGGATTTAAAAGCATTTTAGAACTGTTCAGATGGAAAATGTTCTAATGACCCTGTGCCAGGGCCAGGAGGGAAGAGAGAGACTTAGCCAGGGGCTCGTTGCAAAGCTGGAGGTACCCAGGTGAGCTCCGTGGGCGGGAGGCCGGGTGGTGCCCTCCCAGGTGCTCCCAACAGAAGGTCTTAGATTTTAGGTCAGTTGCATCAACACCCCCTGCCCCAGAGCGGCTGGTCAGGTACTTGGAGGGTGAGCTGCTCCATGATCTCTACCCAGACAGTCCAAGAGCCTGTGGCCGCAGCCAGAGAGTCCACCCAGGCCCAAGGCAGCCGAGCCCCTTCGGAGACCCACCAGCCGAGAGGTGGCGGCCCGTATTACTTGCTCGGAGTCCTTGGTTTTTGTTCTAAATTGTTTTCTAGTACACTCTTGCCAAGTGTCACTCCCTAGCACATGCCCTGAGCGTCTCCGGACGGGTGTCCTGGGGTCACGTCAAATAAAAGCAGTGGGCTCTCCGGGCACACACGCCTCCCCCCAGCCCGCTTCCCACCTGTTCCCCGCGTGCCCTCACCATGGCCTGTGGGGGCCTCCTCTGGTTGCCGGGGGGGGGGGGCTGGATGGGCCATCCAAACCCTACGTTTGTTCCAGGCAGTGTCCCTGAAGCTCCTGCCGTCCTCAGCCCTAAGGAGCCGCCTTAGACGTTTCCTCCCTCGCTGTGCTCCGAGAGATCGTCATATCACAGGTGTGCTGAATGTGTTCGTGCACAGCTGAGCTTTGTACGTGGAAGGGTAAGAGTTTCGGGGGGCTCTGTCGCCCCCGTTGAGAATGCTTGTTCTGGACCAAGCTTGTAAATCAGCTCCCCAGGGCCCAGGGCAGTTTCCCAGGCTTCAAAGGCAAATTCAGTGTCCCGACGCCCAGAGAAACCAGTTCTTGTTCTTCTCCGGAGAGAGGAATTGATGTGAAATCAGCAAGAGGGAGGGCTAATTAGCGCCCTGGCCCAGGTCACTGGGCACCAGGGCCAGGGCGGCGTCACCGTCCTCTCCAGACCGGTCACTCCCCTCCCCGCCCGCCCGTGACCTGGGGTGAGGGGGTTGGACTGGAAAGGCCCCTGCGGGCCCGGAGGCTGTGTCGCTGGGTCCAGCCGTCCACGGCCACCCTCTCCTTCCAGCATTCCCGGCTTCGGGGCCATGGCGGAGCTGCGCCGGACGGAGTCCACGCTGACCGCGCTGGACGAGGACGCGCTATGGGAGCTGCTGGAGAGCCACCGCCACAAGATTGTGCGTAGCATCTGCCCCAGCCGCCTCACCCCCTACCTGCGCCAGGCCAAGGTGCTGGACCAGCTGGACGAGGAGGAGGTGCTCCACGGCCCCAGGTTCACCAACACCGTCATGAGAGTCGGTGAGGACCCCCGGGAGCACACCGGCTCCTCGGCCCCTCCCCGCCACGGCAGCTCCACACGGGCTGTGCCACAAAGCCTGGGGCCCGGCAGGGAGTGCAGGACTTTAAGGACCCACGTTCCAGGCATGGGGACTCTGTAGGGCCTTCCCAGAGCTGCCGTAACAGGCGACCAGCCCGGGATGGCTTGGACCAGCGGAGACGTATTGGCTCATAGTTTGGGATCCAGGTGTGGGCTCGAGGGGGATGTCCCTGCCTGTGCCTTCCTGGTGGCCCGAGCTGGCCCTCAGCTTATGGCCACATCCCTCCAGGGTCTGCCTCTGTCCTCACGTGGTCTTCTCTGTGTCTCCTTTTCTGTCTCATGGGTGCACTTGTTACTGGATTCGGTGGATTCAGGACCCCCGACCCCGATAATCCAGGGTGATCTCTTCCGCAAAGACCCTTTTCCAGATTAGCTGCCATTGGCAGGTTCCAGATGAAGGTTCCTTTGTTTGGGGGAGGGGGGCACAATTCAACCCACTCCAGATGTCTTCGGAGCCGATTCTGAGAGTCTGACTAGCTATGTTCATTCATTGAAAACCAAGGAAGCTGATAGCCTCACCCTGTCAGAATTTTAGGAGACTGGATGAGACAGTTTATAAGACACTGACCTCCAAGCCGCGGCTATAGGAAGCAGGCAGTAAAGTGGTCGCTATGAACATGATTCTGTTTCTGCCTGATGTTTAGGAGCCTTAGATCCAGGAGAAAGGAATCCAAGCCACCAAGCTGGGCTGAGAGCCATGGGATCAGGAGGCCTGCTGAGAGCCGTGGGACCGGGAGGCAGGCTCGCTGGGACTCGGGCCCTGGGGCACTGTCCTTTGCTTCTTTCATCCCATGAGATTTGTATGGTGTCCGCATATGTCCGCTAACATGGCTGGGAGGTCTTTAGAGCAAACGTCACCTTTTTCCTTCTTTTATGAACAACTCTTGGCACTTGGGTTATATATAGTAGCTTCTCAAGGACTATGAGCCTGGCCCTTCTGGGGACTGGCTGCCGACACGTCCCTTAAAGGACCGAGAAGAGCGATGAGGGCACCCGCCCCCAGGGATCCCGGAAAACTGCTGTCACCTCCTGATCCCTAGATGTGCGAGGATTTCCTCCTCCTCCGCATCCTGCATCCCAAGGGAAACCCAGAACCTCACGACCTGACACCATCCTCTCACCCAAGGGCACTTGCTGGATTTGCTGAAGACGCGAGGGAAGAACGGAGCCATTGCCTTCCTGGAGAGCCTGAAGTTCCACAACCCGGACATCTACACCCTGGTCACCGGGCTGCAGCCCAAGGTGGACTTCAGCAACTTCAGTGGTGAGGGCTGGGTCATGGGGCTGGGGGTCTTGGGCACAGGCTTCTTTGGAGCCTCTGGGTCCCAGTGCCTGCATGCTCTTGCTTCTCCTGCTAACCCCCCAGCACTCTGGGGGTGATGACACCCCCACTAACCGTGTGTGGGTGGCAGGAGAAGGAACCCGTGGCCTCTGGATCTAAAAGGAAAGATCTTGGGGCGCCCGGGTGGCTCAGTTGCTTAAGCATCTGCTTTCGGTTCAAGTCATGGTCTTAGGGTCCTGGGATCGACTTCTGCATCAGGATCCCATTCAGTGAGGAGTCTGCTTCTCCCCCTCCCCACTGCTCTCTCTCTCTCTCTAATAAAATATTAAAAAGAAAAGGAAAGGAAAGATCTGTCCCTACTTCTGCAGTAGCAATGGGAACTCCGCTTGGGGCAGAGAGTCTGTACCCGGGAGATGCAGGGAGAGGGCAAGTATGGCCTTTCCCTAGAAACGCTCCTGAGATGGCCTTAGCCTCAGCCGTGTGCTTATGTGGAGGGGATAGCCCGGTCCTGGGGCGGCTTCTGCTGGGAGAGGCCCCTGCCGGAGGGGAGGAGGAGTGGAGCCGGCAGCCTTCCGTACCTCCGCTCAACCGGAAGAGCGGAGATCGAGCCGACCTAAAGGGAAATACGGCCATTTCTGTTCGCTGATTTCAGGCTTCCGTGCAGGAGCTATAGAAAGACTTTGGTGTGCAAAGGGCAGGACCAGCATCACTCAAAACTGGATGGGAAAACCTTTCTGCCTGTTTGGTATCGTAGACCGTGGTGACGTTAGTTGGAGTTCTGTTGTATGGATTTTTATCCCTCGTTCTTGTTATGTCTCTCGTAGGGTGGCATGGAGAAGATCTGGCAGGAGCACGCCTTAGCTGATGAGGGGGAGCTGGGTCTACACAGCAGGGTCCCCTGGGAAGGCTCAAGGGGGTAATCCTGGTTCCACCGTTACCAGTCATGCTATTTATATAACCAGAACTGAGCCCGGTTGAGCCCGGAAGTTTTGTGGGTTTTTTTTTAAGATTTAATTTATTTATTTGACAGAGAGATCACAAGCAGGCAGAGAGGCAGGCAGAGAGAGAGGAGGAAGTAGGCTCCCTGCTGAGCAGAGAGCCCGATGGGGGACTCGATCCCAGGACCCTGAGACCATGACCTGAGCTAAAAGCAGAGGCTTAACCCACTGAGCCACCCAGGTACCCCAAGCCCGGAAGTTTCTAAGGAGACCCACAGATTAGGGTCGGGGGACTCCTGCTTGAGGGTCTGGGCAGAGGTAGCAAAGCCCCTGGTGGCCGAGGAGGGAGGTGCCCTGGCCCACCTGCCCCTTGTCCGCAGGGCTCATGGAGACGTCCAAGCTGACCGAGTGCCTGGCCGGGGCCATCAGCAGCCTGCAGGAGGAGCTAAGCCAGGAGAAGGGGCAGAAGGAGGCCCTGCTGCGGCGTTGCCAGCAGCTCCAGGAGCACCTGGGCCAGGCCGAGGCCCGCGTCCAGAGCCTGGGCCAGATGGAAGCCGACCACGACCGCATGAAGCGCGAGGTCAGCGCCCACTTCCACGAGGTGCTGAAGCTCAAGGACGAGATGCTCGGTCTGTCCCTGCACTACAGCAACGCGCTGCGGGAGAAGGAGCTGGCCGCCACGCGCTGCCGAAGCCTGCAGGAGGAGGTGCGGCTGTCCCTCTCCCTGCCCCCTGTGGCCCCCACCCCTGCCGGGAGGAGGAGCCTTTAATCCTCCCCACCCCCCCGCTCGTGTGTCTGTTGTGGCATAGGCATGTGGACTCCCGTTTCCAGTAGTCTGTAACATACTACCGTCCCGAAGCAGTTTCCTCAGATGATCCCAGATTTGGCCGGGGGGGCCCCTTCAATGTCCTCCGTGTCCTGTGGCACGGCCCCTCGTTTTCTGAGCGCACACTCCCTTGCTGGTATCTCGAGTTCCTAGGATCGTCTCGTCCCCACCCTGCCCCAGCTCTGGGCTCAGCCATTTCCCTGAAGGGCCCTGGATTCTTTTATTTATTTTTTTTTAATATTTATTTGACAGACAGAGATCACAAGTAGGCAGAGAAGCAGGCAGAGAGAGGGGGGGAAGCAGGTTCCTTGCTGAGCAGAGAGCCCGATGCAGGGCTCGATCCCAGGACCCTGGGATCATGACCTGAGCCGAAGGCAGAGGCTTAACCCACTGAGCCACCCAGGTGCCCCAGGGCCCTAGATTCTTGCAGACAGCAAGATCGGGGCCCTGGGGGTGCTCACTGCCCCTGGGGTGTCTTTGCTCCTTGGCGCTTCCAGCAGACAGAGCTAGGAAACGTGCACATACACACGCCCGTGCACAGACACACACAGATATGCATACAGACTTACGCGTGCAAGGATGCATGTCCACAGACACGTGTATCTTAGAAACTGTGAGGTCACACCCACCTCTAATTCTGGCCCGTCCCCAGGGTGTGTCCCTGCCTCCCCCATGCCATCTTTGGGCTCCCCTTCTTCCACAGTGAGAATCCCCCCACCCACACGAACGCTCACCTGCTCCAGCCTATAGGCCATGGCAAACACCTCGGGCACCAAACAGAGCTGTCGAGAGCTGAGGGTTTGTCGTTCATGAGCTGCTATGGCTGGCGCTCTCCATCCCTCTGCCTCTCTCTCCCTCCCATCGCTGTGGCCCCAGTGTTTGAAATAAGGTTCATTTGCTCAGTTTATTTTCAGTTTTAGCCCCGCACCCAGCCCCGTGCAGGTCCCAAGGAGTGAGTTAGTATACGGAGTCTAACGCGCTCTAATGCAGACGGCCCACAGCCGGAGCTGTGCAGTTGCTTATGGAAAATTTGCTATGGGGATGTCAGGAGGGAAAAAGCCCGAGTGGAAAGGTTCTTCCTTCTCCTCTTGACCCCAGAGGGAGTGCTGCCTCCACCCTGACACCCAGACTTTCTGGGTTTTTCTTTTGGGGAAAGTCCCCTCCCCGCCAGGGGCACCACACCCTCCTGGGGGCGAGAGGCCAGGCCCTGGGTTCCAGGTCTGAGTTTCTCTTGGGGTGCAATCCTGCAGGGTGGCAGGGTGGAGGCCCCCAGGCCCTGGCCATGTAGCTTCCAGGGGACCACAGCCCTGGACACACCGCCTGTGGGGCCAGGGGTGGCCCATATTTGCTCGGGATTGCAAGTGCGTCTGCGTAGATCAGGCATCTCTGCTCCGTCTGACTCGATTTCCTTTCTTCTCACGTCCTGCTTTCCACGAATCCTGAGTCCCTTTGCCACGTACTCAGCAGAATGTGGGAAGGCGGGGAAGTCAGGGAACATGCTGGACGAGGCTCGCTCGCTGGTCACTCACCACCCACCGGCTGCTGGGACTTGAAGTTTCCAGAGAGGGATTTCCTGGGCTGATTTCCAGAGAGCTGATTTCCCGGGCTCCTTCCTCTGTTCCCGGGACCCCACCCCGTGATTCCATGGCTCACCTCATCTAAAAAATAAAGCTAGAAATGCCTTTCTCCCCCGCAGGAGCTGGAACTGTTCACCAGGTAGAACTCCTCCATGGAGTTTGAAGTCCGGGGAGGGGCCCCCTGAGGGATGGAAAGCGTCCTCCGGAGGACAGAGGCTGAGGGACGCACAGGCCCCCCCGGGCGGGTGGAGAACCAGCCTTTACCCTGCCCTCCCTCCGCCTCCTCCCGGCAGCTCTACCTGACCAAGCAGGAGCTGCAGCGCGAGAAGATGTCTTCCTGCCACGCGCGAGAATTGCGGGGGCGGTCCCCGCAGATGGCTGGGGACCTGGAGCCCGGGGACAAGGCGCTGAGCCGCCTGAAGGAGGAGAATGAGAAGCTCCGGTCGCTGACGTTCAGCCTGGTGGGTCCCGCACCTTTCCCTGGCAGCTGCCTGGGGCGGGGGCGGGGGTGGTTGGTTCTCACAGGTGGTCCCTGGAGGGGTGGCTGAGGCCGGGAGGCCATCCTGGGACACGCTACGTGTCCCTTCCTGCGCCTGTCTGGCCTCGAGTGTGGGCAGGGTGAACAGCTACGGGGCTACCTAGCAAGCCCCCCCCGGCCCAGCGGCGGGAGGGAATTAGGCTGATTGTAAATGGCGGGATCTGGGGGCGGGGGGCACCGTTGTGTTGTGCCTGCAGAATAGTCTGTCCCGTGCTGTCCCGTCCACGCGTGCTGGGGAAGGAAGGGGCGGAACTGGGTGACACCAACTGCTGGAATTATGCAAACTTCCGCCTCTCCTCGTGGGTTCCTTTCCATCAATACCAAGTCTGTTTATAGAGCTGTTCCATCGGGGCCCCTGGGGGGCTCAGTGGGTTAAGCCTCTGCCTTCGGCTCAGGTCATGATCCCAGGGTCCTGGGATCGAGCCCCGCATCAGGCTCTCTGCTCAGCGGGGAGCCTACCTCTCCCTCTCTCTCTTCCTGCCTCTCCGCCTGCTTGTGATCTCTGTGTGTCAAATAAGTAAAATCTTTAAAAAAAAAAAAAACTGTTCTGTCCAGTGACAGACACCCCGGTGCAGGGTGGGCCTGGTCATGGGGCCTGGGCAGTGCCACCATTCCTAAGCCCCTTCCTGAGAAGTGGGCAGGAGAGGGAATGGCCTGTCCCCTGGTGGGTCCTCTGTGGGAGACCGTGCTGGTGACCTTGTGGTCAGAGCAGCCTGACATGGCCCAGCCGGGCGGGGGGATGGCCCCCACCAAGAGACTTCCAGTTTACTTTCTGTCCCCAGCCCAGAGAAACAGAAGCAGAACACACATTTCCCATTTTGATGGCTGACCCTGTGTCTTGTCCTGCCTCGGGTGCGGGGATAAGCCTGAATCCATTCACGTGCCCGGCCCCGAAGTTTCCTGCTGCTTATTCTCAGGGCAGAAAGACGGGGCGCTTCCCAGGGGCAGGACCTTCAGGAGGCCGGGGTCCCTGGGCCGACCTCTCTCTGTCCCAGGCGGAGAAGGACATCCTGGAGCAGAACCTGGACGAGGCCCTGGAGAGCAAGCAGGAGCTGGTGGACCGCATCCACTCTCTGAGGGAGCGGGCCGTGGCCGCTGAGAGGCAGCGCAAGCAGGTGACCCCGGCAGGTGGCCGCGACAGCGCAGGGCAGGGGCCGGGAGGTCAGGCTCTCACGAACGCTCATCCCTCGTGAGAGCTTCATGGGGCACAGACTCACGGCCCCGGGCTAGCGGTCGCCTCTGGTCTGTGGGTGCTTAGGAAAGGACCGGGCCCACGAGCAACAAAGCTCAGGCTGCTTTCCGGTGGGGCGGGCGTTACTTCGTGGCTACGACAGGCAGGGGAGGGTCGGGAGGAAGGAGATGGTGGGATAGAGAGAGGCAGCAATGAGACATGGTTCACGTCTTTTGGGACGCGGGATGGACAACACGTGCTTCGACCTGCCGCGTCCACGTGTGTTCTGATAACTGAGTCCCGGTGTAATCAGCGCGGCAACCCCGCAGGCCCACCCCGAGATTTAGCGCTTAAGGAACAAGCAGGAAGTCACCCATATCAGCTCCCGAACCAGCCGCTCTGTCCCCGACCACCGCCACCCCCCTGCACCCCCCACCCCACACCGCTTGCCTGCATGGGCTGTGTTCGTCCCCGGCCAGTACTGGGAAGAGAAGGAGCAGACCCTACTCCAGTTCCAGAGGACGAAGGTGGACTGTGACATCTACAAGGAGAAGGTGAACGCCCTGCGGGGTCAGCTCCAGCAGCTGCAGAAGGAGCGAGACCAGGTGCCTGACTGGGGGGGCCCCGGGGCACTGCCGAGCGGGGACAGGGTGTGCCGTCCGGCCCAGGCTCCTCGAGGAGCTGGCTGGGGTCATGGGGCGCCCCGCACCCGCCCATGGCAACTGGTTCCAGATTCCCAGCCCCCTCGGCACCATCCTCCCTCCTTTCCTGTCGGGCTGGCAGGCCTACTCCGCCCGGGACGCCGCCCAGATGGAGATTGCTCAGAACCTGGCGGAGAAGGACTCCCTCCGCAGAGAAGTGTTCGAGCTGACGGACCACGTCTGTGAACTGCGCCAGCAGCTCCGCAGGCCGGCCGAGTCCCCCCAGGGGGTGAGTGCTTCCCTCCCACCCCACGGGGAGACCGGGCTGGGTGGGGGAACGGGTCCCGGGCCACGTGCGCCCCGCCTGGGACATCAGGCCCTCTGGCTCTCATGGGCGAGCCTTGTTACCGAATCACTGAAGACATAACTGGGTGAGTTGAGCCTATGTCTGCCTCTGGTGGTGGTCTACACACGCCGTGGGACAGGTAGCTGGGCAGACGGTTCTGGAACCTGTAACATATGGTGTTCCACGAAGAAAGAGAGCCTATGAGACTGGGCCAGGCGGCAGCCACTCGCTTTTGTAGCTCATGCGTTCCCGAGATGTTTGCAAGTCCGATGGCCAGGAGCTGGCTTCAGGCACGAAGGAAGCTATGTTCCCAAAGAGCTAAAACGATTACAAAACCTCCAGTTACGGTCTGTCAGCAGCTCCAGCTCCAGGCACGGGGTCGGGGGGTGGTGAGACCCTACAGAGGGGCCAGGACTTCCCTGAGGCTGAGCCACACCCTCCTCTTCCTGGTCGGGGAAACCCCACTTGATGCTTTTACCTCCAGAAATTAGTTTCCAAGGATTTGCAAGCTACTTCTAGAAGACAGTGTATTTCACATTGTAATACATGTGGTTGTACGGGGTTCTTCAAAGTTGCAAAATCTTATATTTATACAACCTGTAGAACTTAATCTTCCCCATGCCCACGAGCAATAGGTATTTTAAATTTTCTTCCTTCACCCTCCTCACACCTACCACGTCCCCCCCCCAAAATATATATGTATGTATGTACGTATTACATACATACATACATAAATACAGGAGCCCCGCTCCTGACCAAAGAGCATCACGAGGCTGGTCGCTGTCCTCGGGGCTCGGCTTCTGCAGGGCTGGGGCTCTCATGCTCCGAGGAGGGGACATGAGCAGGGGAGGCTGCCTGGAGCCGGGAGTGGGGAGGTGGAGGCAGGAGGGAGGTGGGTTTGCTGGAAACCCCCAGGAGCATCCGAGAGGAAACTTGCCTGAACTGAGCAGCCGGGGGCCCGTCTCGGGCAGCCTGAGCAGGAAGCCGGAGCCAGGGAGCCGGGTCTGAGGGGGAAGCAGCCGCTCGTGCGTATGTTCGCCATCTGCCCGCGGGATGACAGTGACGACAGCAGCCCCAGCTCCACTGAGGTACTGCCGGCCAGTGCCTCCTCCTCTCCTGGGTCAAGCCAGCTGCGCCCTCCCCTGGCGGGCTAGACAGGGTGTGTGTGTGTGTGTGTGTGTGTGTGTGTGTGTGTGGCTGGCAACGTGGCCGCAGGCCTGTGTTCAGATGTGCACTGCGCACCTGACTCGCTCCACACGTGGCCCTTGCCAGCCTGGGCCTGGGCCTCTCTGGGCCTCAGTGGCTTTGCATGTGAAGTGGGACCATGCTACCCACCGCGTAGATGTGTGCGTCTGCACTGAGTAACGGGGAATGTGGAAAGCAGCCGGCAGGGGCCTGGCACGCAGTAGGGTCCAGCTAGTATGACCCAGCTCTGGGCTATGTCCTTCTCAGTCCTCTGCCCCGAGAGTTAGGGACCACGGTTTGTTACAGTTTTGCCCCTCATCCAGTGGAGCAGCAGGGAGGGGATGAGCGGGGTCCCCCTGGGAGCGCTATGCCGGCCTCAGCCTTGTCCTCCTCCAGTCTCAGCTCTGCTCTGACCTCAACGCCACGTGCAACCGCGAGCTGGTGGACAGCTTCCGCTCCAGCAGCCCCCTGCCTCCCAGTCCACAGTCCCTGTACAAGCGGGCGGCAGAGGACTTCCGGGAAGACCCCTGGTCTCTTAGGTAATGATAGGCCACGGGGTTCGGATGGCACGGGCCCCAGCAGCTCGCCGGATATGGGCTGAGGGCAGGTCAGGGGGGTCTGAGCAGGCAGACAGCGGCACCGCCTGAGCTGTCGTCTTCCCATGCTTTCCAGTGGTTTCCTAGAAATCCGGCAGGTGGACCAAGGACTCTCCCGGGGGGTGAAGGCAGTGGATGCCGACCTGGATTATGAGATTGTAGACAGAGCAGGTGAGTGCACCCCACTTGGGCCTCTGCAGCCATCCCCTCGCCCCTGGGCTGGGCCGGCTGAGCAGGAGGAGGAGGGAGAACAGGGGTTTCCAGGGAGGCCGGCGAGACAAGCCAGTGCCTCTCCAGAGGCTGGGCTGAGGAAGCGAGCTTCCCTGCTGCCCTGCCCTGGGCCTCTGGGCAATCCCAAGTACATGGTCATTCCAGCCCATGCCCTGTTCACCGGGCGTCCTTTCGGTCTCTCACCTGGAAGCCAAGGGAGCTGTGCTCCTCTTTCCATCCCACTCAGCAGTAAAGGCTTAGACAGCTCCGGACACACGTTCCTTCTCGCGGTCCCTCCCTGCTCTGGTCTGGGGACACTCAGGTTTCCCAGCGACATCAGAAGGCAGCAGGATTTCGTACCCCCACCCCCACCCCGGAGGAGGCACCTGTTGGGAACATCTCTCCTCCCAGCGGTGGCACCTGAGACCCACTTCTGGGGCTCATTGCTCGTATTTGTGACTTGACCGACCTCCTCTCCTTCTCTACCACGGGCCCCACTCGGACAGCCTCTCCCCTTTTCCACCCTACACACCTGCCCCCAGCCGTAGGCCTGGGGCACCGCAAGCGCTTAGCACCCGGTCCGAATTCCCCACGGTGGCCACCAGGGGGCGAACAGGCTTCGTGCTGTTTGGAGTGGCCGCCCCTGGGGCAGGCGGGGTCGGGGCTCCCAGCCCGCCACGAGGCCAGAATCCCCGCCCTAGCGGGAAGGTTGGCGTCTCTGGAACCGCGGTCCAAGGGCGACCCCCAGGGCGTCTGCATCCTGGATGCACCGCTCCTTGCATCCCTCTGTCGCAGCTCCGGGTAGCGTCCTGGTTCCCCCGCGCAGCGGCATCCGCCCGGCCGGAGGGTCCGTTTTCCTGGGACTCGGGGTGGGACTCGGTGTGACCGGGGCAGTCCCGCCGGTGCGCTTGGTCCCGCCGGTGTGCTCTGTCCCGCCGTAAGCTCGGCGCAAGGAGCCGGCAGAAGTGCGCCCAGTTATGCCGGGTTTGATAATTTCACGTTTTGTTCTAAGCACCCAGCGCTCGTCACAAGCCACCCTCAGTCCCCGTCCCCTGTGTCACCCACCCCCGCACCCAGAGCGGACTTTTAATGGAGCCAGAAATCGAGCCCCAAGGTGCCCTGTCCTGTAAATGTGGGGGAGCCACTCAGCTGTCGCGTGAGGACACACTAGGCCAAATCCCGCTCCTGTCCAGGGGAAGATGACGTTAGGGTTCTCAGCAGTGAGGAAGGGGAGAGGCGGGGAGGTCCGGCCTCAGCAGAAGGAGACAGGCCCGCGGGGTGCAACCCAGGGCTGGGATGCGGGACCAGGTTGCCCCAGTAAGTAAAGCTCCGATGGGAGGGCAGAGCCCCAGGGACGGGCCTGTCCTGTGTCTGAGCCCGGCCCTTCCGTGCAGACCTTCCTGAGTGTGAGAGCAGCGTGCAGCCCTGCAACGGGGGTCTCACCACCTCATCCAGGTGAGCAGTGGGAGTGGCCAGGGCCGCAGGTGGGAGGGCAGAGTGAGGGCTGTGTCCTAACACCACTGGGAGGTGACAGCCCCTCTGAGGATGAGGTCATGGCAGTGTGTGTGTGTGTGTGTGTGTGTGAGAGAGAGAGAGAGAGAGAGACAATTCAGAACGCTGGGGCCGGCGGCGTTGGGGCCTGGCCCGACACCCCCCCCCCTGTGGCTGGTGGGCTCTGTCACCTCCTGTCCTGCAGCAGCGTCCCAGTGCGGAGGAGGCTGGCCCGCAAGATCCTGAGCCAGGTCACCGTGCTGGCCTTCCAGGGGGACGCGTTGCTGGAGCAGATAAGCGTCATTGGTGGCAACCACACGGGCATCTTCATTCACCGGGTCACCCCTGGCTCGCCGGCGGACGAGATGGCCTTGCGCCCGGGCACCCAGATCATGATGGTGAGTGTGTCCCCCACCCCGCGGGCACCCCCCGCTGCCCCCTCTCGGGGCCAGGTCAGAAGCTGCAGCTCTGCCTTGACAAGGACGCGTTGTCTGCGGACTAAGGTCACACGCACTTAGAAGCTAGCCCCAGCTGACTCCCACAGTAGCCCTGCCCCGTCTGGATCCCCAACCTTCTCAAACTGGGGTGGGTGAGCCTGAGAGCTGCCGTGGGGCTGGTCCACCGGCCATCGGAGAAGGCTTCTGGCTGCCACGGCACTGACCCGGGATCTTTTGATACAGCTATAGTCCTGTTCTTTCTTTATGGGCCGACCATGCCCTGTGTATGTAGTAAAACACACAGCCATCACACACACTTCACCATCTTGTTCGGGGCATTTAAAAAAATTATTTATTGGGAAATATTGACTAAACTGCAAAACCCATAAATACACTGCTTGACTAATGATTATCAAGTGAATGTGTGAGCAGGGAGGTGACTTCAATGTGGCCCGAAAGCAAGAGAACAGTGTTCCTGAGGAGGAGCCTGGGCTGCAGCAGGGACGGCGTGGGGTGGAGACGAGTGCTGAGAAGGGTGGGCGGCAGGTGCCTTTGCTCCCGGGCCCTGGGGCCCCCCGCTTCTCCCTCACCACTAACAGACTACGTTGTGGCTAAAGCAGCTTTTATGATGTCTGGGGAGACAGTCCTGTTATCTTAATATATTTTATTATTATTTATTTACTTGAAAGTTTTTAATTCCAGTTAGTGAACATACAGAGTTATATTGGTCTCCAGTGCACAACAGAGCAGCTCAACACTTCCCATAATGACCCCAAGTCCCAAATCCCCATCGCCTGTTTCATCCAACCCCACCACCTCCCCTCTGTAAAAATCAGTGTGTTCTCTAGAGTTAAGGGTTGGTTTCACTCTCTCTCTCCTTTTTTCCCTTTGCTCCTCTGTTTTGTTTCTTAAATTCCACATATGAGTGAGATCATGTAATTGTCTTTCTCTGAGTGACTTATTTGACTCAGCATAACACCCTCTAGTTCCAGCCACATTGTTGCAAATGGCAAGATTTCATTCTTTTTGATGGCTGCATAGTATTCCATCGTGTGTGTGTGTGTGTGTGTGTGTGTGTGTGTGTGTGTGTGTGTAAACTGTATCTTCTTTATCCATTCACTTGTTGATGGACATCTCAGCTCTTTCTGTAGTTCGGCTGCTGTGGACATTGCTGCTATGAACATTGGGGTGCATGTGTTCCTTCGGATCACCATGTTTGTATCATTGGGGTAAATACCCAGTAGTGTGATTGCTGGGTCATAGGGCAACTCTGTTTTCAACTTTCCGAGGGATCTCCGTACTGTTTTCCAGAATGGCTGCACCAGCTTACATTCCCACCAACAGTGGAGGAGGCTCCCCTTTCTCCGCATCCTCGCCAGCATCTGTCATTTCCTGACTGGTTAATTTTAGCCATTCTGACTGGCATGAGGTGGGATCTCATCGTGGTTTTGATCTGTATTTCCCTGGTGCCGGGTGATGTGGAGCACTTTCTCATGTGTCTGTTGGCCATCTGGATGTCTTCATTGGAGGGATGTCTGTTCATGTCCTCTGCCCATTTCTTTCCTTCTGTCCATTTTTAACTGGATTATTTGTTTTTTGGGTGTCGGGTTCTGTAAGTTCTTTATGTATTTTGGACACTGACCCTTATTGGCCTCGTCATTTGCAAGTATCTTCTCCCACTCCAAAGGCTGCCTTTTAGTTTTGTTGACTGTTTCTTTCACTGTGCAGAAGCTTTTTGTTTGATGAAGTCCCTTGTCTCTGGCTACGTGTCCAGTAAGTTGCTGGAGCCAAGATCAAAGAAGTTACTGCCTGTGTTCTCCTCTGGGATTTTTATGGTCTCAGGTCTCACATTTAGGTCTTTCGTCCATTTTGAGTTTGCTTTTCTGTATGGTGTAAGAAACTGGTCCAGTTTCATTCTTTGGCACATAACAAAATCTCTCCAGTTTTCCCAACACCATTTGTTGAAGAGACTGTCTTTTTTCCATTGGACATTCTTTCCTGCTTTGTCGAAGATTAGTTGATCATAGAGTTGAGGGTCGATTTCTGGGCTTTCTATTCTGTTCCATTGATCTATGTTTTTGTGCTGGTGCCATTCTGTCTTGATGATGACAGCTTTGTAACAGAGCTTGATGTCTGGAATTGTGATGCCACCAACTTTGGTCTTCTTTTTCAACATTCCTCTGACTATCGGGGTCTTCTTTGGTTCCATACAATCTTAGGACTGTTTGTTCCAGCTCTGTGAAAAATGCGGGTGTTATTTTGATAGGGATTGCATTAAATGTGTAGATTGCTCTGGGTAGTAGAGACATTTTAACAATATTTGTTCTTCTAAACCATGTACTTAACATGTCTTTCCATATTTCTGTGTCATCTTCAATATCTTTCATCAGTGTTTTTCTTTTGTTGTTGTTTTTTTAAAGATTTTATTTATTCATTCAACAGAGAGAGAGAGAGACTGAGCATAAGCAGAAGGAGCAGCAGGCAGAGGGAGAGTGAGAAGCAGGCTCCCCGCTGAGCAGAGATCCTGATGCAGGGCTCGATCCCAGGACCCCGGGATCATGACCTGAGCCGAAGGCAGAGGCTTTAACCCACTGAGCCGCCCAGGCACCCTGAAAAATATATACTCGTCTAAACTTGAAACAGCCCAGGGTTGGGAGAACAAGTGGGGTGGACAGCAAGAGCCCTGTGCCTGTGGGCTTCCACCGCTAGGGCGGTGGGGGTAGGGCGGGGGAGAGATGTTGCTCACCGTCCTGCAGGGCCCAGGGCCAACCCCACAGCACAGAACAGTGGCCTCACATGTCAATAGTCCCGAGCTGAGAACCCCTGACCTGAAATGCTCTAGGCTTGACTCTGTCTTGAGAAGTGGAAACTCGGCCCTCGTGGTCATCTGTTGATGGAAGGGGCTGGTGCTTGACTCTCGGGACGGGGATGAGTGTCGCTGGAGGAGCCCGAGGTCTTGAAGCAGGGCCGGTGGCAAGGGCTCTGGTGGGTGCGAGCGGCTGGCCGGGAAGGGTGAGCAGGTCCTACTGCAGAGTACAGAATCCGGGTGGAAAGAGGCCAACACTGGTTTGCTCTCAGGTGGATTACGAAGCAACAGAGCCCTCGTTCAAGGCCACCTTGGAGGACACGACCCTGGAGCAAGCTGTCGGGCTCCTGCAGAGGGTGAACGGCTTCTGCTGCCTGTCTGTGAAGGTCAACACGGAGGGTACACACTCTCCCCCCCGCCCAGCCTGCAAGGCCACCACCTGAGGCCCGAGCCCCTGGCGCGCACCCCAGAACTAGACTGTGCCCCAAGTGTGCAGAGGGCCGCGGGGCAGCTGGGGGTCCCCTTCCCGCCCACTGGCTCCTGCACCGGGATGGCTCCCAAGACTCTAGGGGAGGCTCCTTCCTTCTCTCCTGCTTTCAGATTCCAGAACTTTCCCCGAGGGGGATCATGGCCCTGGGGTTATCTCTGACCAGGTTATAGGAGGTTGGTCCAGGACCTGGAGGCCAACGTGGTGACCTCAGGGGACTCCTTCTACATCCGGGTGAACCTGGCCATGGAGGCGCGGGCGGAGGGGGAGCTGCGGGTGCGATGCAGTGATGTCCTGCACGTCAGCGACACCCTGTTCCAGGGCCGCGGCTGCTGGCGCGCCCACCGCGTGGGCCCCTACAGCACAAAGGGTGTGGAGCATGGCACCATTCCCAACTACGCCCGGTGAGCCGCGGTGGCGCGCCCCAACACCTCCCCCTCCCTGGGTAGGGCCGGGGGCACGGCCAAAGGGGCCTGGCCTGGCTTCCTGTGGGCGAGCCCTCCTGCCCAAGAGGAGAGGGTGGGCACGACCAGACACCCTGAGGGGGCATCCCCGGTGGGTCACCCCCAATGTCACTGTGTAGGTGGGGTTTCTTTGTGCAAAGGGATGCCCCTTGGTCCTAGACCATTCTAGAGCATCCGGGACCAGCGTGACATCTGGGGCTGGCTCGCTCAGACACGGGGGCCCGTCTGGGCACAGCAGGACGTTCAGCGGCGTCCACCCGCTACACAAGGAGCCCCTCTGCCCCCAAGATGATTCAAAATGTCTCCAGACGTTGCACAGCATCCCCTGCGGGTTGGGTGACCACCATCCTGCTGTGTCCGGGACTATTTCGGTTACAGCTAGGAAAGTCCCGTGTCCTGGGGAGCCTCTCCGTCTGGGGCCAGCCGGGACAGTAGGCTGCCCTCCCAGGGAGCAGCAGCAGCCCTGCGGAGAACCGTGCTCCCGATCCCCCACAGCGCACAGAGCAGGGCGCCCTGCCCAGCTCCCCAAAGCCACGTCCCTCTCAGTGGCGGCAGGCTTGCTGCTGCAACGTTCCAGAGTATGGCCCACACCCAGGCTCCCACGGAGTCAGCGGGGTCCTAACCAGAGCAATTCCATTGGCAGCTGCAGTTTTCTAAACACCCCAGGGGACCCTAGTGGGCTCCCTGCCCCCAGGTTGCAGACGGGGGCCGGGGCCGCAGGGGTGTGTTTGGGGGTGCTGGGCGGGGCCTTCCTTGCCCTGGGTCAGGGCTGGCCTCCTCTGCGCAGGGCTCAGCAGCTGCTCATCGCTCTCATCCAGGACATGGCTCAGCAAAGCACCGCCGGCCGCAAGGTGCGCTGGGAGACCCGGCAGCCTGGATCCCAGACACAGGGCCGCGCCACAGCGGGGCCTGCCTCTCTATCTTGGCCTTCTTCCTCCTGGCTCACATCATCTGGGGGATGGGGGAAGGTTCCTGCCTGGTGGGTCCTGGCCTTGTCTGTGGTCAGCTGGAAGAGGGGCAAGTAATGGCCTGGGGGCCCAGGGCCAGGGCCCATAGGCTGCTGACCCCATGGGTGCGACCTGGTATGTCCTGTCCCCGGTGGTCCCTCCAGGTCTTTGCTGGGGCCGCACAGCACACCCAGCCTCCAGGCTCCTCTGTGGGCACAGATCCATCCTCTGGGCTGTCTGTGTCACACTCCTAGGCCACTCCGTTTGCCTGTCCATCTGCACCCCATCCTAGTCCCTCTGAGGTCCCGACACAGACACACAGACCGTTCAGCTGTCCCCGAGCAGGACGCTAGGGCAGCTTCCCTGGATTGGGGCAGGGCTAGGCCGCGGGGGCCCCTGGTGTTCCTTCCCGCTTTATGCAGCCTGCCCGCACTGTGGACGCCGTGCTCAGGGGGTGCCCTGCTCGGGGACTCTGCCTGAGGACCCCATCCTGCCTCCCCGCTGCCTCCCTCCAGCATGGGGCCTGAGCCTCCTGGCTGTTCAGTGAGCACAGCCTGGTGGTCCAGGGACTAGCCTGGATTTGGCAGTGCGCCAGGATGCGGATGGTTCGGACACCTGCTTGTCCCTCTTCCCTCCTCCAGCAGTCTTCCGGGGGACCCCAGAAGCTGGTCCGCATCATCAGTGTGGACAGAACCAAGGCCAGCCCTCTGTGCTCATCCTTCAATGGGGCCCTGTGGGAGCCCAGCAAGCTGGAAGGTGAGGCCAGTGGTGCAGGCCAAGGGGGCCCTGGATGGCCTCGGTGTGATGGGTGTGGGTGTGGGTGTGAGGTCACGACAGAGGTCAGCGTGGCACGCGCCCCATCGGGTCAAACCCTGTAGTGAAGACAGCGGGAGTGGACTGAGAGTAAGGTGAATTACTTTGAGTTAATTTTCCTCTTTTTGGCAAGTGTTTTGGGTGCATATGACTGATGAAAAGAGAAGTAAACCCTAGAAGAGCAGGGAGCCAGAGCGAGGGAAGGCGTGGGCCTGCGGGGCCAGTGAGGGCGAGGGCCCCGTGGCTGGGGATCTCGCAGTGTGCTGGGAAGGCGGAGAACTGCTTCTCTCTCTCCCCGCTGTGGGCCCAGGGAGCTGAGCCCGAAGAGACCTCCACGGTCAGCCACGGGGTGTGGGATGCACATGTCCCTGGTGGGGAGCCGAGCTTCTGTTACTGCCCCAAACACACAGTCCGGCCTGCGGCCTGAGGGGCTGGCAGACAGCATGGTCCGGCGCCCGGCCCACTCATGCCTCCTCTCCCCCACAGAGCCCTCCACTGCGTGCTTCTGGGCCGAGAGTTGCTTCACCCTGGTGCCCTACACCCTGGTGCACCCCCACAGGCCCAGCCAGCCCCGGCCAGTGATCTTGGTGCCCAGGGTTGTCGGGAAGATCCTCAGCGAGAAGCTGTGCCTCCTCCAAGGGTTTAAGAAATGCCCAGCAGGTACGGTGTCACCTGGGAGCCCCACCTGCCCATTGGGTGGCCTGGCGAGGCCTTGGTACAATGCTTGCCTTCTCGGGAGAACAGCGTGGAGGTTCCTGTGCAAGTGTCCTGGGGCTGCCCCAACAAAGAACCGTGGTCTGGGCCACTTGGAACAGCAGAGATCTAGTCTTGAGTGGTGACGGAGCCCAGAAGGCTGAGATCCAGGCGTGTCTGTGCTGCCCTCCCGCCCCTCCGCCCCGAGGCTCTCAGGGGGAGGCGCTCCTGTCCTCTTCTGGCTTCCGGTGGTGCCGACAGTCTGGGGGTCCTTGGCTTGTACCCGCATCGCTTCCGTCTCTGCCTCCACGTCACCTGGCCTCCTCCCATGTCTCTGTGTCTTTACACCGTCTTCTTATAAGGAACCCGTCATGGAATCAGGGTCCGTCTTACTCCCGATGACCACATCTTCACTCACCACATTTGCAATGACCCTATTTCCAAATACGTCCCATTCCAAGGTTCTGGATGGTCATGTATCTTGGGGGGATGCTATTCAATCCGGGGCAGATCCTGCCGGCAGATGGGGCTTGCACTCAACCGGGGTGGACCCCCAAAGGGCTCCTCACCCGCTCAGCCCCAGAGCTCCTTGGTGGAGAGTCGCAGAGAGGAACTGGCCATCTGGACTCCTACATGCCAGGGGACAGGGTCTGAGTGTCTGCACGCAGGAGAGGCGGTTCCGAGGTTGACGAGCGGGAGAGCCGCTTTGTGGGAGTTTTTGTTCATTAGTTTGGCACTGGCCAGCCGATGGCGACGGTAGGCCTTGGGTTACCAGCGGAGGCGGAGTGGGGCTCTGTCCAGACCCCACTGGGGTTCACAGAGGGTAATGGGCTGAGTGAGTCCGGCTTGTCTAGCATGTGCCAGGTTCCCTACAGGGAGCTGGAGAGGTGCAGCCGCCTGGAGACGAGATGGGCTGCTGGTTGTTGGCTCCACAAGTGGCCCGGGGAGGGAGACAGGTGCTTTGGAGAAGGCGGGGCAGAGCTCGGCTCTGATGGGCAGGCAGGAGCTGGTGAGGCCGCAGACCAGGCAACAGTGCGGTGGGCTGTGGCCCCCGGGCCTGGGCTGCTGCGGGTGCGGCACGACGGGAGGAAGGGGCTCAGAGAGGAGCTGTCGTGGGCGGGAGTCCCCATGACGGCGGGCGCCGGTCTGACCCAGGAGAACGCGTGCTCAGAACAGAGGATATCCAGGAAGAAAGGCAAAAGCCGGCTGTGTTTTGACTGTTTATTTTTATTTTTATGTTTTTAAAAAAATTTATTTATTTGACAGAAGGAGAGATCACAAATAGGCAGAGAGAGAGGGGTGGAAGCAGGCTCCCTGCGGAGCAGAGAGCCTGACGCGGGGCTCAATCCCAGGACCCTGGGACCATGACCTGAGCCGAAGGCAGAGGCTTTAACCCACTGAGCCACCCAGGCACCCCATGTTTTGACTGTTTATTCTCAGCCTTGGCCCTGACAGTCGCATGGGGCTGCCTTCCCCTCTGTGGGGGGCCGTCCTGGGCGTTGCAGGACACGGGGCAGCACACTTGGCCTCCCCCTAGTAGACACAGCAGCATGCCCCCCAAGTGGTGACAGCCACAAATGTCCCCAGATGTTGTCAAGCGGCCCCCGGGGGCACAGCTGCCCACTGCTAGGAAGCACTGACGTACGGGCTCATTGCTAGGTGTGAGAAGCTGGATACGAGTGCACCCCGGGAGCACGCTGGACTGGGGTGACGGGGAGGACTTTTCATCTGCGTCGCTGCTCCCCTCCTTCCTCCCTCCGTCCCCCCACACCCTGGCGCCGACTGAGCCCCTGCCATGTCCGCTGGTGTCTGGGGCCGTGCAGGGCACAGACCCCTCTGAGTGTGAAGGCCCATTCCGGGAGGCGCGTCGCCCGGAGCTGGCGGGGCCCGTGGGGGTGAGCACGTTTAGCTTGGGGCTCCCTCACCTCACCTCACAGAGTGTGATGTCCCTGTCCACTGTCCCCTTCAGAGTACTTGAGCCAGGAGGAATACGATGCCTCGAGTCAGAGAGGGGACATCATCCAGGAGAGGGAGGCATCCGGTGGCCGCTACTGCGTGACCCGCCGGGCTGTCGAGTCCCTCATGGAAAAGGTAAGGGGCAGGGCGGGGGCTGCTCTGGGAGCGAGGGGCCTCCATCCCCAGAGGACCGTGCTGGGATAGGACAGGAAGGACTGGCCTTGAGATCTGGGGGACGCTGGTCACCAACCTGCTGGCCAGGGACACCCGGTGCTGGTGCTCAGCTTATCTCTGGCTTGGTGTTCAGAGGGAGGGGTGCAGAAAGGTCCAGCCCTGACCCTGCCCTTTCAGATCCAGGGTACTTGGGGCCAGCCTCTTAATGTCCCCAGGCCTGGTTCCTCAAAACAGGAAATGCTGAATAGTATTTGTCAGGTAACGAGTAAGATGAGGGAACAGTCCGTGATTTGAGGCCCACATGAACATGAAAAAGAGCTCACCGTGAACTGTGCAGCTTTCTGGGACCTAAGAGGGCCAGGCCCAGCTGGGCGCCAGAGGCAGACGCCCCCTTCCCAACCTTTACCCCGGCAGAGGCTGATGGAGCCTTCTGACCCTGGGGGTTCCGGCCCCTCTCAGTCTCCCTCCACCCCAACGGCTCACAGATGACAAACCAAAGGGACAGACTCTTGGTAGAGCAAGCGCCCTTGGACACCACAAAGCATCCCTGGGTTCTCTCCCCACCACCCCTCTTGGGTGTGGGTTCCCTTCGCGGCTGCTGAGGCCAAGGACCTTGGCCCATCTCCCCACTGTCCCCCTCAGAACACCCACGCCCTCTTGGACGTCCGGCTGGACAGCATCTGTGCCCTGCACGGGATGGAGATCTTCCCCATCATCATCCACATCCCCATCAACGAGAGAGCAGCAAAGAAATTCAAGTAGGTGTGGCCCCGGGGGCTGGCCTGGGGTCTGCACCTGGCGCCACGTGGGGGTGGGGGGCTCCAGGAACTCCTGGAAGCATGACAAGGTGGTTCCCCCACATCTTCTGGGACAAAGGATCTGCTGCTCTCCCCTCCGGGGACAGCCTGGGGGACGGTGAGGCGAGACCTGGACCCTGCCTTGACTCAGGGCACGTGTCTAGTGGGCTACACGCAGCTGACAGCCCGGCCACATGAGGCGAGGACGGGGCTGGAAACCAGTACTCGGTTTACAACGTCCTGTCACCCCCTTACGATTTGTCGGCTGAGCATGTAAACTAGACCCCGCCCCCCATCACTGCAAGTCACCTGAGGCCCGACTCATGTCTCCTCTGTGGGGCACTTGGCCCCCAGGAGGGGGGGGTCCGCACGCCGGTCCCCTGGAATTCCGAGCTGGGTCCACTCCGGGCAGCCAGTGCGCGGCTCTCCCTGAGCGTGTCCCGTGTCCGGCCTGTGCAGGAAGGCCTTGCAGCGGCTCGGCACGTCGGAGGAGCAGCTCCTGGAGGCGGGCAGGCAGGAGGAGGCCGCGCTGGACAGAGCGCCCTGTCTGTACGGCAGCCTGGCCCCCGACGGCTGGAATGACCTGGAGACGCTGCTCGGCTGCGTCCGCTCCGCCATCGGGGACGAGCAGAAGAAGGTCGTGTGGACGGAGCAGAGCCCCCGCTGACGGCACCGGAGCCCTTCCAGGGGCCGCGGGGACCTCTGAGTCCCTGCGATTTGAGCTCAGCCTTGTAGACATAGCCTCAGGCATGCTCGCCCGAGCCCAGCTCTCTGGGCATCTGGTCCCCTCTCTCACTGGGGCCCAACCTTGAACCCCATTCTGTGCAGGTCACAGACAGGCATCCGAACCATCTGCCCACTTTTCTGCCAAGCTGTCTCCTCCTCCAAGGCTCAGTTGCCGTGTCCGACCCAGAGGCCCCGAGAACACATCTCCTGTAGACGTTTCCAGAAAACCACCTGCCTGACCCCGATCTCCCCTTTTGCATTTCAGGGTGCTGAAGGGCTCGTTCCCAGCCCCTGAGGCAGGAGGCTGGTAGCCCTGGTGCCCCTGAAGTCACTGGCACCCCCACCCAGAGCGGAGGTACAGACCCCTGGTGAGGTAATCTCACTGACTGCCTCAGTGGCCAGAGACCTGCTTCAGGGGCTCGAGTTTGGAGAGTCGTGTGTACCAACTGGGAGATACGGTTTCCCAGTCACGGAAACAGTGTTTTCAGTGGGGTTCTGCCTGGTGGCCACCAGACCCGGTGCGCCCACGGGGGTGTCCTGGAGAAGCCACCCACAGACACCCTCGCACACGGGCCGGGCTGCCCCGAGCCCCACCTCTGCCCCCCTCTACCGGACAGTAAAGAGCATTTACTCCACCTCCAGAGCTCAGGAGACACGTGGACATGGCCGGGCCAAGCACTCCTGGGCCCCCCGGCCCCTGGCCTTGCCCCCCACTGTAGCAGACTGACCACCATTTTGGCAGCGGCGCCCCTGAACCCGAGTGCCCCAGAAGCTGCTCTGGGATTGAGGCAGGCAGGACCGTAAATAAGCCAGAAAATGACCTTGTGCGTGTTTTACTGAAATACAAAGCTTTGCAGCACCGGGCACTGTGGCTCTCCGTCCATGCCCCCAGGGTGGACTTGTGGGGGAGGGGAGGGCAGAAGCCCACCCACTCAAGGGAAAAAGACCCCGAGCTCTAGGCTCTCCAGGGAGAGTTTCTGCGTCCAGGGACAGCAGGGGGACGCCGGGCAGGGCTGGAGCATCAATGAGCAACATTCGTGCCACAGCCCCATGTCCAACCGGACAGAGCCGGCCCGAGCCAGAGGACAGGCTCTTCAGCCTCGGACATCCAAAAAGAAGGACAAGCTTGGCTTAGACCACAGACTGAAACCGGGTGTGCAGGGAGCCCACCAGGAATCAGTGGCCTCGTGGAAACCCAGCCAAGGTCAGGAACTTGACCGAGGGGCAAAGCAAAACAAGCCCCAGGCTTGGTCTCAGGTTTTTTCAAAACCAGAGATTGATAAAAGGCAGATACTGTGTCCCGACACGGAGTGTAGTCTGAACCTTCCTGCCACCCACGCGATACCCGGATGCCCCGTCTCCTCTTAGGCAAAGGATACAAGAACATGTGGGGGCCCCAAGGAGGGAAGAGGACCTCAAGCCCCAGGTCCCAACCCGATCACGACCATCCTCACCTGTCACAGACGGGGGGCCCCGCCCTGTTCCTGGATCCCCTGGAATTCCCGTGCTGAGACCCGGCTCAGACACAAGGAAAGCAGTGTCCCCTGTCACGGGGGGACGAAGGGCCAGGGCACACTCTCTCCCCTCCAGGCAGCGGCTGAATGACACCAGCATCAGGGCCCGGTCTGGGACAGCCACCCATGTGCCCCCAAGGATGCTCACAGCTCGTTGTGGAGGGGACGGCACTGGGGGGAGAGCCTCTCCTCCAGAACCCCGTCAGGTGCGCACACCCAGGGGTCATGGGTCTCCCACTGCCACTTAGCCAGCTGGGTCCGCAGCAGTTCAAGGACCTGCGCGTAGCGGGGGTCGGCAGCCAGGTTCCGGGTCTCGTGGGGGTCCTGGCTCCTGTCATACAACTCCCAGCGCTCCCGGTAGTAGTAACGGTGGAGGTCCTTATACCAGCCCGTGGGGCGGCCGGCCACAGTGCGATTCAGGAGGTCCTGAAAGGTGGGCGACACGTAGAAGTCCTGGTCGATGGGAAAGGGCATCTTGAAGTTGAGGTTGTGCACGAGGCGGAAGGTCCGGTGGTGCACGGAGCGCATGGGGTAGGCCATGGTGACCTCGTGGTGGCTCTGGCTGCCGAAGACAGTGTTCCAGAGCGGCTCTGCGTCCAGCGCCGGCAGGAGGGACCGGCCAGTGAGCCGCACAGGCTTTGATCCAAAGATGGCATAGCTCGGGTAAGGGATGGAGAACCAGTCCAAGACGGTGGGCGTGAGATCTGGAGAGAAGGTTGTGTCTCAGCATGGTGGCCCTCCAGCCCCCAAGCCGCTCTGGCTCCCAAGCCATTCTGTAATGCCGGTGGGTCGCCTCGCACATGGGATCACCAACAGGGAGGAGCTGCACTAGGTCCCACACCTGGCACGGTCATCTTGGCCCTCTAGGACACAGTGCCTTTAACAAGAGGCCCCCCACCTGGCGATATTTAGGATCATACCAGAATCCTCCGGATCAGTAAGGAAGCCCCCATGGGGGGTGGGGGGCTCATGGATTCCTGCCCTGTGCTGTGGCCACAGTACTCCCGATTTGTGCTTTGGAGACAAAGGGAGATGTGGGCCCTGTTGCCCTGACCCCTCAAAGTGGAGGTGGCGTGGGGCCTGCAGCATCAGTATCACCCAGGGAACTTGTCAGAAATGTGAATTCTCAGGCCCCACCCCAAATCCACAGTGTCTGACACTCTGGGGGCGGGGCCTGCCGTACGGGGGGTTAACAAGCTCTGCGTGCGAGTGTGACAGTGTGACGCTCACCTGTGGGCCAGTGGGAGGAGCAACAGCCTCAAAGACCGAGACCCAAGCTAGAATCCTAGCTCGGTGCTCACAAGCTGTGTGATGGTGGGCAATTGCCCTGCCCTCTCTGATCCTCCGGACTGCATCTGTAGAATGGGGTGGCCGTCCCTTCCTTGCCCAGGTGGTGTGGGAACCACGTAAGGCAGCGGTGTGAGCACTGTCCGGATTTGGTGGTGCCCCTGAATTTTCACCTCCCCTCCCCTGCCCCTGCGTGAGCTGCAGAGCCGTACCTAAGAGGCTCACATAGGCCTCGCTGACCTGGCCCCAGCGTTTCGTGTGCTCTGGGGATGACACCAGCAAGGGTTCAGCTGTGCCCGGCCAGTACAGGTTGGTCCTGCCGCTGGGGAAGGGGATCCCGTTGTCGGACGTGAAGATCACTAGGGTGTCATTCAGGACACCTGCTGTGCGCAGCTCCTGGAGCACGAGTCCAACCCCTGGGAGAGCAGAGGGGACAGCAGAGCTCAGCCACAGCCGGGCATGCGGGAATGGGCATGTGCGTGCGCTCACACATTTCCTCCTGCAGCTGCTGGGCCCTGCACCCTTGCCGTCCCACCCAGCACCGTGTCCTGCAGCAGGCCAGGGACGCCGGCCGTCCCTTAGCACATCCACGCCACCCTGTGCAGCCACTACCAGCCGGACGCTGGCTTTGTTTTGTTTTCTGGAATTTCATGCCTGTCCCATGGGGATAACCAGGGCAGTACTGGTGGTGGCTGGAAGACAGGACTCCTATGCCTGCCCCCTCTCTAGGTCACCATCCGCTCATGGCACCAACAGGGATGCTATAAAGGTTCCAACCTCTTGTGGGGGCTGAATGGTGATCCCCACAAAGATAAACCCTCAGGAACCTGTGAACATGACCCCGTTTGAAGAAGGGGTCTTTGCAGATGCTGTCACCAAGGATCTCAAGAAGATCGGCTCGACGTGGCCAGGAGGGCCCTAGATCCCATGACAAGTGTCCTTATAGAAGCAGCACTGAGATCGGGGCACCTGGGTGGCTCAGTGGGTTAAAGCCTCTGCCTTGGGCTCAGGTCATGGGCTAAGGGTCTTGGGATCGAGCCCCGCATTGGGCTCTCTGCTCAGCAGGGAGCCTGCTTCCTCTTCTCTCTCTGCCTGCCTCTGCCTACTTATGACCTCTCTCTCTGCCAAATAAATAAATAAAATCTTAGAAAAAAAAAAAGCAGCAGCACTGAGAGACACGCGAGAGACTGTGTGAAGACGGGCAGAGATGGGAGGGGTGCAGCGAGGAGCCAAGGAACGCCTGGTGCCACCCGACGCTGGAAAGAGGAAGGACTATCCTGTCCCCTAGGGCCTGCGGGGGGGCACAGTCCTGTTGACACTGTGACTTCAGAGCTCTGGTCTGGGACGGGGGCCCACGCTGCAGCATACCCCACTGCCCGGGCTCCTTGAACCCACCTTGGTCCATGCGGCCGATGGTGGTGTACTGAGCGGCCAGGTCAGTTCGAGCTGCGGGAGTGTCCGGGACAAAGTAAGGCACCTGGAGGGGCGTGTGGGTGCGAGGTCAGGGCTACAAACAGGCAGATGGGCTGGGGGGAGGGGTGGACAGTCCTTGAACTGGGGCAGGACACCAGGGAGCCAGCCTTCCTCCCAGGGCCTGAGACCACCCTCCACCAATGCACGCTTGAGCCCAGGACGTCCCTGCTCCTGGACACGTCACTCCACATGCCAACGCCTCTCTCTCCTGGCTCTGCAGATGGGAACCCGGATCCAGTAAGTCATGGAGTCTCCTCTTAAACGTGCTCAAAATCACACACCCGGGGCCAGGGCTGCCAAGCCCTTGGATTTAAGAGACGGAGAAGGAAGGGCACGCAAGCATCTTGGAAATATTGCAAAGGGCTCTCTCCTACCACCACGTCCTGTGGGTCATAGGTCCGCGGGTTCCAGTCTGGGATCCGCCCCATGCCGCGCTCGCCGTTGCCAAACTTCTCACAGAAGGCCCCGTACTGGGGCTGGGAGTGCCCACAGCGGTGGGGGTCATGGAAGGCGACGTAGAGGAAGAAGGGCCTGCCCAGAGAGGGGGGCTTGAGTCCCGAGGTCAGCCGACGGATGTGCCACCTGGCTTTCTACTCTGGAGAGCCCCGACCTTTAGGAGGGCACACCCTGCAGCACTGCTCACTCCTCTGGAGCTGGAAGTCTCCCTGGGATTGTCCGCCTCAACTTCCCCGTGCCTCCTTTCCTTTTAACTTGAGTTTCTGGAAACTTCTCCCCCCTCCCTCGCTCCTCTACCTGGGGCCTCCAAGGATCCCAACTAAAGGCTCTGGGATGTGCATCACAGGTTAACTGCCCAGAGGTCTGGCCGTTCGAGGGAGGGGACGGGGCCTCCTCACACCTGTCATCCCGAGTCTGCAGGAACTTCCGAACCAGCAGCTTAATTCTGGTGATGTTCCGTCCCACCTGGAGGACGGAGTCATTCTCCTCCGTGTACGCAAACTCGAAAGGGTACACCGTCTCGGGCCCTATGTGCTTCTTCCCAATGATGCCTGGAGGTGGGGACACAGGCCTGCCAGAGTCCCTGAGGTATCCCATTGCCCTCTTCCGCCCCCCAAACCCCGTGCCCTGGAGTGGCCTCTATGAGGTCAGCCCAGGCCCTTGTCCGCACAGACCCAGGGCCCAGTGAGAAGGCCCCGGCCGTGGGGTGCTCTGAGGACATGACATGGGGCGGAGGGTAGCTCAGGACCAGGTCTCGCCTGCCGGGGCCCATTCCCACTGTGGCACGAGGCCGCTCACCCGTGCGAACGCCGGCTCGGCCGAGCAGCTGCGGCAGGCTCTGTACCTCGTCGAAGGAGTTGAAGTGGTGGGCGTCCTGGTGCAGGCCGTACATCCCGTTCTGATGCTGCGGGGGGACGCCCCTGAGGCTGGGCCCACGCCGCCCGCTCCTGCTCTCTCAGCCCGCCCCTTCCCAGGCCCCCCTGGAGCCCCCAGAGAGTCCACCGCCTCCCCCAGCCCCACCCGCTTCATGGGACAGCGGCAGGAAACACAAAGCGGGAAAGTGCACCCATGATAACGGGGCGGGGCCTTTATTTTCATCCTGTCTACCTGTACTTCCCAACTCTTTGGTCATGAGCGCACACCACAGTGGGAAGAAAAAGCACCAGACCTCGATTAACTGGATTTTTTACAGAGCCAAAAAAATAGCCGACACAACACAAAGTCAGACTGAAAAAAGACTTAAGGTGAGATGGGGCAGCCCTGTCCTCACTCCTGTGGCCCACGGTGGCCTGAGGAGCCTTCAGGGGACTGGCGGGGGCTGGGCACTGGTCACAGCTTGCCTCTCCACGTGGGCGTTGGACTCGGATGGGGACATACGGGACACAGCAGCTTGCCATGAGACGATGTCATGAGACAACATGACCGGAGGAAGTGCCTGTGTCCCCCCATTCACAGCAACACTATTCATCATCGTCACGGGCAGGAACAACCTAAGTGTCCGGGGACAGATGGACAGGTGCACAACACGGGCCATACCCATACGACAGAACGCAGTCAGCGCTTTCAGCTGTGAGAAGGCAGGACATTCTGTGCTACAGCGTGGGGGGACCCGGAGGGCACCACGCTCAGGGCGGTAAGGCCGTCACAAAAGGACACATACTGCAGAACTCCACTTACATGAGATACTGGAGTGACCAAGTTCAGAGACACGGACAGGGGAGGAGCGGCCGCCAGGGCTGGGGGAGGGGGTGGGGAGCAGTGTTGACGGGCACCCCGCTTCCGTCTGGGAAGATGAGGAAGTTCTGGAGACGTACGGATGGACCACGGCTACACCACAGCGTGATAGAGGGGGGACGCTCACGGAGGAGTAAAAGGGTGAGCTCTGCACTGTGCGTGTCCTAGCACAACACACACGGGGGAAGTGCAGCTCTTCCCGGCACTCGGGCTCCTGAGCGATACCGTAACATGTGTTAACGCTGGGCGAGAGCGTGTCGGACACCTTCCTGCCTTCCTGGGTGCCTTATGTATGAAGTAGGAGCTGGGCCCACCCGTAACGATCCCACGAACAAGGTATTATCATGACCCCATCTAACGGGTGAGACGATCGAGGTGCACAAATAGTGCTCTGCTCACGGTCATACGGAGCAGGGGAGCCAGAGCTCGGGCGGTGGGTAAGAGAACGTGGGCATGTCCCAGCAGAGGTCAGGGAGGGGCGCTCCCTCTCCCATGCCATCCTCCTGCCCCCCTGCGGCCCTCACCTGGGGCAGGCCGGTGAGCAGACTGGCTCGGCTGGGGGAGCAGCTGCTGACAGAGGTGAAGGCATTGCGGAAGGTCAGGCTGCGGCGGGCCAAGGCGTCCAGGTGCGGGGTGCTGATGGCACTGTTGTTGTAGGCGCCACTCTCGAAGCCTCCGTCGTCCGCTGAGGAAGGCAGAGACACTGAGGCCGTGGCAGCCTGGGCCAGGGAAGCCCATGCAAGTGGCATACCCAGGTGGGCATGACCCAAGGCGGCATGACAGCTGCTTGGGATTGATGCCCAGGGGGACGGGACACCCAGAGGACACGGTACTCAGGCAGCCCTGTTAGGAAGTGGGCAGGACTGGGTGGTCCTGGCTCTGCAGCGGCCACAGGAGGACGGGTTTCTGCACCCGTGTCCCCAGCAAGGAGGAGCCGATGGAGTAGGAGAGAACTGTTTTATGCTACCATCAGCGGACGGGCCTGCTTGGAGACCACAAAGTTAATCAGAAAGAATGAGTCTGGCAAAACGCCAGACCTCAAAAGAGGAAAGAGCAGGGCCGTCTTGTGACAGCCGGACCCTGGGCACCGAGTCTCGTGAACAGCAGGGCGCCGGGGGAACTTGTGATTTGGGGGAAGGGCTGCGGTTAGGGGAGAGGGCGGGGCGGGGGGGGGCTGCGCTTTTCAGCCAGAAGATTGGAGCCACAGCACTCCCGGGTCTAGAAACAAACCTGCAGGGCTCCTCCGGGGCAGGGGAGGGGAGCGGGGCGCCCCCGCACGCAGCCGTCCTTGCGGACTTGGGCGCCCGCCCCTCGCCGGCAGCCCCTCTAGGGCTGTACCCCGCTGAGCTCCGGAGAGCCGCCCATGCTCCCGCGCCAGAGGCCCCGCTGAGCTGGGCAGCGTGGGGTGGGGGTCAGGGCGGAGGCCGGACGGGGGTGCTGGAGGTTGGCCGGACCCGCGGTGGGCGAGGCCGCCCCTGCCTCCCTCCCCAAGGCGGCCACGAACGGGCCGGGTCAGCGGGGAGCGCAGGAGCAGACGCGAAGGGGCGCAGGGCTCGCCGGACGGGCGGCGGCGACGCACTCACCGAGGAGCAGCAGCACGTTCCGGGGACGCGCCCGGTGCGAGCGGCAGAGGACCAGGGTCAGCAGCAGCAGCCCGCAGGCCGGCCCTCGGCGGTGCATGGCGGCGGCCCTGGCCCCGCCCCGCCCGCGGTCACGTGCGCGACCGCCCCGCCCCCCGGTGGTCACGCACGAGCCAGGTCCCTCCCTGGGTGATCACGTGTTCTCCAGGCTCCGCCCCCTCTCCTCCCTCCCCCTCCCTCTGCGGTTCCTGCGGACCCCGCTGCGGCGGCGTCGGGAGACCCCGAGCCGCGGCGCCGGGTGAGTCCGCGGCGGGCGGGGAGCGGGGCCCGGGCCCCGGGGCGGAGAGGGCGAGCTTCCGGGGACGGGCCGGGGTCGCCAGGGCGGCGCGGGGCCCGAGGGGATGGGCTCCTCCTGCGGGACCCTTTCCCACTGCGTACCCACCGCGTCCCCGCTAGGTCCCCGCTAGGTCCCCGCCGCGTCCCCGCCGTCCTCGGCCTTGCCGGAGCGGTCAGGCGGCGCGGGGTCCCCACCCAAGACCGCGGGTCCGGGGCAAGCGTCTTCGTGGGTGGGAGGCGGGGTGCGTCCAGCGCCGGGGTGGGGTGGGGGGCGGTCTGGGACCGGCTCCGCGAGCGGCTGTGGGCCGGGAGCCGAGAGGCTGTGGCGCGTCCTGAATTCCCGGCCTCGGACGCTGTCCCTGCGCCCGCTCAGTCCCGGGGCGCTCCTGCGGGGACGAGAAAGCCACAGGTGGGGGGTGGGGTGGGGCGCGGCCTCAGGCTGGGAGACCCCCACCGCCCGCGCCGCAGCCCGCCGTGGATGGTGGAGCCGGCCCTGCTGTGCGGGGAACGCCGGGGGCGCGCGAGGCAGCGGCAGCCCCCACGCCGCCGGGCGAGGGAGCCCCCGTGGACCTGCCGCTCCTCGCACTGCTCCCCGTTAAATCCGTGGGGAGGAGAAAGAGATAAATTATTTCGGGGGGAGAGACGGTGTCTAATTAGCCATTGCGTTTCTCACGGAGAAATCATGTATCGCCTTTTTCTGGCCAAGGTCCGTGGACAGCCGGCAGCCGGGGCTGGGGCAGGTGGGATTCAGGGGGAGCAGTGAGCAGGCGCCAGGGTGGGGATGACACCTGTTCTTGCGGTCCTTCGTGCCCAGGTGTGGGTGCCTTTCAGCGCAGCGAAAGGGCGTGTTTAATCCCTGTGGCTCAGACCCCTCGGGAGACCCCTGTGCCTCTCCCAGGCCCCTAGACCCCGCTCTGTTGCTGCATCCTGACAAGCCCAGACCCTGACCGCTGGTCCTGTTGCCCCCAGGCATGCCCTCCTCTGTGAAGGCCTTGGGTCAGGCCCGGCCGACGGGTGCCGGCATGGCCCCCCAGGCCCGCTGCTGCTCCCCAGCGGCCGTGCAAAGGTGGCTGCCTCTCCTGGCCTGGCTGCCGGATTACTCGCTGCAGTGGCTGAAGATGGACTTGGTCGCGGGCCTCTCAGTCGGGCTCACAGTCGTGCCCCAGGCGCTGGCCTACGCGGAGGTGGCTGGACTCCCGCCCCAGGTGAGACCTCTGCCCCTGCCCCACCCCCACTGCAGCCGCTGCCCGAAAGCAGGTGGGAATGCATCCTCTCCGCTGCAGACAAGCAGGCCGCCAGGACCCAGCCCCGTGGGGCCCCAGAAATCTCGGTGTACAGTCTTTAGCATGTGATGGCCTTTGGCCACGTGCACGCCCCGTCACTGCTCTTGTCATAATTGTAACTGAGCTGGTTCTGGGCTGTCCATCGGGGCCGGCAGGACGACTCACTGTGGTCTCAAGAACGCTTGCTTAGGCTCACAGACTGAGCAAGCACCCTGGCCCTTGTGTCCCTGCTGACACCCAGGTGGGGTGCAGGTAGAAAAGAGGCCCGTAGTTGCTGCAGGTCACGGAGGGCGAGCGCTTTGCCCTGTGTGCGCTGCTGTGCCCGCCGTCGGGATGGCCCCCACAGACCCTGTGCTCAGACATCTCCCCCCGGGACACTGGGGGCCCCCTGTATGCCACCTCGATGCTTAGTGCTGTCTCCCCCCAGTACGGCCTCTACTCTGCCTTCATGGGATGCTTCGTGTATTTCTTCTTGGGCACCTCTCGGGATGTGACGCTGGGCCCGACGGCCATCATGTCCCTTCTGGTCTCCTTCTACACTTTCCACGAGCCCGCCTATGCTGTGCTGCTCGCCTTTCTGTCCGGCTGCATCCAGTTAGCCATGGGCTTCTTGCACTTGGGTAAGACTCTCAGGCCTTCCTGCCAGGGGCTACCCAGGCACCTGCCTCCTGGAGAGGCCCTGGCTCTTGGCCTTCCCTTCTTTGCCTGTCCGGTGCATGTGTGAAGGGAGAGGTTCCCTCAGGCCTCCACTACTCTACTTAGAGGCCAGGACACTTGGAGAAGTGCCCAGGGCTTCAGACCCTAGCCTCCCTTCCCCACCGTCCAGACCAGTCCAAACAGGGTGTGTGCCCCACCTGTCCTCAACCGCACTCCCTCCAAACCTCCTCTCCCAGCCCACACCCACCCACGTCTGCTGGGACTGGGCAGAGCTGGGGCCACCAGCTCAGTATTCCCTCTCGGCCGCCAGGCTTCCTGCTGGACTTCATCTCCTACCCCGTCATCAAAGGTTTCACCTCTGCTGCCACTGTCACCATCGGCTTCGGGCAGATCAAGGTAGGCACGCTGATTGGCAGCCAGGCCCCTTCTGGGTTGCGGGACGGAGGCTGGCTTCCCTCTGTGCGGGCCAGTTGACATGTTGCTCTTCCAAATCTCAGACCACAAGGTGCTCCCTTGGGTCTCCACGGATCCCGGCAGCCCTCGTGAGAGATGCTGCGTGCCTGTGGGACAATACGACAGGTTATTGGGGTGACCGTCAGCGACAGCCTCGCCCCTGTTGGGGTTTTGGGGCCAGTGTGCTTGGTTTGCCTCACAGGGCGATTCTGTTCTGCTGCCTTCCCTACTCCTCCGCCAGCGTAGCCTCGGGCCGTCCACGTCCTGTGGACATGTTGACGATCAAGTTGGTCCTCCCGTGCTCGTGCTCGTTTAGCTAGATTTCATCTTAATGTTCTTTTCTCCGTTCCGTTCAGTATTTTTCCTTCGAGATTTTATTTATTTGAGAGAGCGAGTAAGTACAAACGGAGGGAGGGGGGCAGAGGGAGAGGGAGAAGCAGACTCCCTGCCGGGCACGGAGCTTGACGCGGGACTCGATCCCAGGACCCTGAGACCACGACCTGAGCCGAAGTCAGATGCTTCACGACTGAACCAGCCAGGTGCCCTCTTACAGGTGGTGTTAGAAACAGAAACGTAAGGAGACGTGGCATCTGAGAAATACCGAACGGGGGGGCGCCTGGGTGGCTCAGTCGGTGAAGCGTCCGACTCCTGATTTCAGCTCAGTTTGTGATCTCAGGGTCCTGGGATTGAGCCACATCGGGCTCCATGCTAAGCACGGAGTCTGCTTGGGGTTCTCTCTCCATCTCCCTTTGCCCCTCCCCCTACTCGCCCTTTTTCTCTGTCTCTTTCTCTCTGAATAAATAAGTAAAATCTTTAAGGAGAATTTATAAGAAATCCCGGAACTAGTTATCACCAGCGACTGTTTCCTTTTTACCTGGGGTTGAGGTCCCAAAGCACAGGGCTGGTTTTGCTTTGCAGCTGGCCAGCCCCATCCTTTGTGCAGAAGTAGGTGAGTGCTCGGGGGCTGTGCAGAGCGGAGTGGAGCCAGATTGTGCAGGCGATGGCCTGCCTCGTCTCAGGACCCACTGTCAGCACTCCTCCTCGCTGGGGCATGCCTCGCGTGGTCAGGGCTGGCCCCACACTGCCTCCCTGGCGGGCCAGAGGAAAGGAGCGGACCTTCTCTGTGCTCCTATGATGCCTGATGCTGGGTTAGACCCTCCCTTGCCTTGGGTTGTCCTGACGCCCCTGCGAGGCAGGATCATCACTACCTGTGCAGAGAGAGGAGGGAAGCCCTTAGGTGCAGCGGACATGTGCGTGTGGCGTGTGCGTGTGTGTTAGGGTAAGCCTGGCCAGTGCTGCTTAATGGGATGATCTGTCTTTTATTCCGAAAGTGTCCTTTTTGGTATCAGGAATGTTCTTTTGTGCAGTTAGAACGTATAGAAGGTGGCTTCTTTATGCATGGGTGGTCGGCAACGCTAGGTCTCCTAAGTCTTTAACACCTTGACTAAGTTACAACAGCCATCTGAGAGCCTTGGGCCAGGGTGGGGGTCAGGAGTCAGGGGTTCTCCTGACCTGCTCTGGCAGGAGCTCCCTGGGTCCCAGAATCTAGTGTTTCCACCCTGAAGTCTGTCCCCATTCAGGCTGTGTGCGTGGGTTTTGGGATCTTGGAATCTAACACTGTGGGGGTCTGGGCCTCAACCATCCTGCTAATACTCCACACCCGTTGTCAAGTGGGATAAAGAATTAAAACACAGAGGAGAGCCCCTTCTCCCCTCCAAGGACCCTGCCCGCCTGTGTCCCCTTGCCTGGAGGCCCTCAGAGCCCCTGGTGGTTCTGCCCAAAGCTTCACCTGATTTTCCCTCTAGGGGAGCAGTACCGGGCAGGTGGGCCTCAGACCAGTGGCAAGGGGGTGTGGGGCATGTCAAGGGCAGTGGGGCCCATGGGGCAGGCACAGTGACCTGGACCCTGGACCAGGGCAGTGGGACCCATGGGGCAGACAACCTGGACCAGGGCAGGGATGTACTGGTCTCTCCCTTTGAGATCACTTAGGCTGATTTTTCTCACAAGGGAGAATTATTCACCAAGAAGTGTCGTTGACTGTGAACGTGAAATGCCTTTTCATTGGAGGATAATTCTGATCTCCTTCCCCTGGGGGCTTTGGGGATGGGCAGATGGTTCCCGGGGAGCCTTGGGATGTGCCCCGGAAGGGGGCTGAGATGTGCTGAGATGCTGCAGGGGAAGGTTGTCTAACTCCGTCTGTGTTTGGACAGAACCTCCTGGGACTGCATGATGTCCCGAGGCAGTTTTTCCTGCAAGTGTATCAGACATTCCGCAAGGTCGGAGAGATCAGGTACCTGCCGGCCGTGCGGTCCCGCGCTTCCCTCCAGAGCCCCTCTCCCAGGCCCCACCCTGTTCCCCCACCAGCTGGCATGGATTCCAGCCCCCTGGGGCCCGGCCGGCCGCCCAGACTGGCTCCCAGAGCAGCACCGGCAGGCGTCCGAGGAGCGGGTTAGAAATGCAGTGTCAGCCCCGGGCAGCCCTGCTGCATCCATCAGGGCTCGACAGAGCCCCAGGGAGTGGGGGCACACACCCGAGGTTCAGAAGCTCTGACGGGGCCAGGAGCCGGTCTGCGGGGCCCATGCACGCAGCCTCCGTGGATGGTAGGAGGGGAAGGGCCCCGTGCAGAGGAAGAGCCAGGGTGTCTCTGAAGGTTTGTAGTGCAGTGAGGAGAGCACAGGGCGCGGGGGAGGCAGGTGCAGACAGAACATGCAGGGGGAGGGGATGAGAGCCGGGCCGCCACTCGTGCGCCTTCCTCAGATGAAGGACAGACAGGAGATGCTCCGAGAGGGGCCCATCAGGAAGCCAGGATGCCTCGGTGGCCGGAGGAGCACGAGGTCGCAGTGGTCTCAGGGGAGCTGCTGGGAGGGAGCAGGGGCACCTGTGACCCACTGTTCTCTCCTCCGCTTCTGATCGGCTGCAAGGCTTCCCAGCGCTGAATCCAGCTGAACCCGGGGCTCCCTGGCCCAGGACATGCAGACGAGGTCCTCTTAGCTGTGGGGCGGCGGGGGAGGGGATGCAGGGGAATCGGAGACTGACAGGCCAGAGAGCCGGGCTGTGAAACGTGAACCTTCTGGAACAGACGCAGCGCGGCCACAGGGCTACGTGGCTGTTAACATGAGCCTCTAGTCCCATCACCACCGCGTTCGGGGCCTCGGCTCCCAGGCCTGCCTGTCACTGACTGTTGAACAAAGCTGGGAAGTAGAACGGGGATGCACGTAGCTTAGGAAAGAGCGAGGAGAGCCGTCGGGAGAGAAGGCCTTCTGGCAGAAGGGGCGGTGGGAGGGTGGAGTTGTGTGCCCGGAGCTGCCAGGGTGTGACTGTCTGTCCGCAGGGTGGGTGATGCCGTGCTGGGGCTGGCGTGCGTGCTGCTGCTGCTGTTGCTGAAGCTGATGCGGGACCATGTGCCCCCTGTGCACCCCGAGATGCCCCCAGGCGTGCGGCTCAGCCACGGGCTGGTTTGGACGGCCACCACAGGTGAGCGGGGTTCTGGCCGCGGCTGTCCCGTGCACTGAGGCTGCACCCGCGAGGTTCTGCCGTCCCTGGCCGGGTGTGACCCGGGCACTGGGCTACTGAAGCTTGCCAGCGGGCTCCGAGCCACAGCCCGGGTGGGGAGCGACGTCCAGTATGCTCGAGCACGGCCCATCTCGACTCCCAGGGACCTTTGGCCGTGTCTGGAGGCATTTCTGGTTGAGACTCCCAGATGGGGCTGTCAAGGCACCTGGTGGGGAGAGGCCAGGGAGGCCAGCAAACACCTGCGGGGCACGACCTGCCTTGGTGAAGGATGAGCTGGTTCAGAACATCCCAGTGCGAGGCCGGGAAGCCCTGGCTGGTCCCTGATGGAGAAAACACGTGGACCACGTGGGTCGGGTTGAGCTGTGTGGGGCTGAGCCTGGGTTTCCCATCACATGACGGGCCGCAGGGCCCTGGGCCTTTCCTGCATCCTGGAAGGTTGTAAGGTGCTGAAGCTGTTGTCCCAACGGCAACATCAGTGATGAGGCTGCGATGTAGTCTTTTCAGAGCTCGCCGGGTAATGGGGTCCGATTCTGGGCAGAGGTATATCCCCCCCATTTAAGAAGCCAGCACGGGGGCACCTGGGTGGCTCGGTTGGTTAAAAGCCTCCAACTCTTGGTTTTGGTTCAGGTCCTGCTCTCAGGGTGGTGGGATCAAGCCCCGTGTCAGGGCCTGCGCTCAGTGGGGAGTCTCCTTGGGATTCTCTCACTCCTTCCACCTCCGCGCCCCCCACCCCCAGCTCGGTCGTCGCACACGCTCTAACTCTCTCTCAAATAAATAAAATCTTCAAAAAAATAAAAAGGAAAACAGCCAGCACCACTGGGGCGGGAGCCGAGAGGTGGGACCCGGGGTGACCCATCGATGACACAGGTAGCTGTGTTTGTCGCCGTGGACCCGTCCCACCCTCTCGCGTTTACCGGGCCATTCCCTGTCCCTGCCTGCCCCTCGGTCGCTGGTGTGTGTGCCATTTCCTGGCTGGAGTGTCGGGGCTGGTGGTGGCTGGGGACGGGTGTCATGCTTCCTCGCGTGTATTTACTGCCCCGTTGCCTAGAGGAGCCAGGTTTCACCGGCAGGTCTCCTTCTGTCCTAGCCCGCAATGCCCTAGTGGTCTCCTTTGCTGCCCTGGTCGCGTACTCCTTTGAGGTGACCGGATACCAGCCTTTTGTTCTAACGGGGCAGACTGCCGAGGGGCTCCCTCCCGTCCGGATTCCACCCTTCTCCGTGACCACAGCCAACGGGACAGTTTCCTTCACCGAGATGGTGCAGGTGGGTGGAGATGGGGAGCCAGGCCTGCTGGGTGGAGCCGCGGTCGTCTCTGGGCCTGGGTCTGCACCCCTGAGGCCTCTGCCTTGTAACGAGGAGCTCCAAGCCCAGCTGGGACCGCCGAGTCCTTGGGATGGGGCGCCTCTGGGTGCAGTGACAGGCACGAAAGGGTCCCGACTGGGCAGGACCTCGAGGGACGCCACGTTCGGTGTTCTGGCCTGAGCCCAGCGTGCTCCTCGCGCCGTGGGCCCGGCAGAGCAGGGATGTGGTTGGTGCTCTGCTTTGCATCCGGCCCGGAGGGTGAGCTCCCAGCCCCGCAGCTGAAGCTCGGCTTCCAGTCAGACGTGACAAGCCTGTGCCGGCCTTGGCGGGTCACTGCCTGGCCGGCCCCTCCTCATCTTCCCCGGAGGCTCAGCTGCTGTCCCTCTCTCCCCTCAGGACATGGGGGCTGGGCTGGCCGTGGTGCCCCTCATGGGTCTCCTGGAGAGCATTGCGGTGGCCAAGTCCTTCGGTAAGCTGCCCGCCGTCCCTGCCCCGCCGGTGGTGTCCTGGCCTTGCTTGCCTGCCCTCTTGTTTGCTTTTACCCGCTTTGGTTTTTAACAGCTTGAGTTTTTAATCGAAGGAACGCGTGCTCGTGTATTTAAACAGTGTAGCAGAAGCGCATTTATGACGAAAGCCGCCATCCGGCAGTGGCTGGTAACGTGTGTGATGGTAGTTCTTTTGCTGTCCGGGAGGAGGAGGGCCTGTGTCTCGCCGTCGCCTTTCCTGTGGCGTCAGCGTGTCCCCCACCCGTCCCCACCTGCAGCGTCCCAGGACGCCGGGACGCGTTAATCTGCCTAAATGCCCACTGACTTGCAGACCTCGGATTTCTCCGGAGCCTGCTCATCCCTGCGCGGCCCCTCCCTCGGGTCTGCGGGTCATCCGGCTTCATGCTGTGCACATGGATGACACGTTCCTTTGCTGCTATGATGGTCACGCGCCCGTGGTCCTGGGCTGCGGGTCAGTTCTGAAGATGAACCCAGTGAACGGCGTGTACGTGGTTGCAGCTCCGTAGACCGGGTCTGCCTGTGCCCGTGGCTCGAGTCTCCCGTCCTCCCGGAGTCGCGTGCCTGACGCGCATTTTCGGGCTTGTCCCCACTAGGCCCCAGCGCCTGCCCCCCGACCCGCCGCGCAGGCCGATCAGATCTGCCTTGCGCAGTTTCTGTTTTTCCGATGATTTTCCCCGGGGTGAAGGGCTTCGGGGCCCTCTGGATTCTGCACCTCATAGCGTTTATGCCACTTGGGGCTTTGAAGCTGTTTTCTTCTGAAGTCACCAGACGTCGTATCCAAACGTCAAAGCTGTTTGTTCTCCGAAACCGGGGCTGGAGACCCACAGCCCGCGGCCCAAAGGCGGTTTTTACGTTTTTAAACGTTTGAACGAGTTTCCAAAGAGGATTAGGATTTTGTGACGTACGAGAAGCGCATGAATTGGCGTCTCCGTGTTTATAGAAGGTGGTGTCCCTGGAACACGGTCTTGCTCACGTGTTCACGGGTCCCCATGCCGGCCTCCAGCTACGACAGGCGCCGAGTCGTCGGGACAGAGAGTGGCCCGCGACGCCTACAGCATTCCCAGCCTTGCCCTTTCCCGGAACGTGAGGGCTTCGTTCCATGAATGTTTTCTCAGTGGTGACGTGTCTAGTGACGTTTTTATGGTCCTTTGTCCGTAGCTTCTCAAGGTGGTTACCGCGTTGACTCCAACCAGGAGCTGCTGGCTATCGGTAAGCGCCCCGCGGCGGCTCTCTGAGGCCCAGTGTGCATCTCCGCGTCTGCCTGAGCCGCACAGGTCCCCGGGGGTGGTGAGGTCCATGGAGCAGAGCTGGCCCCGAGTTGGGCCCTTTGAAAGGCTCTCGTGGATTCACCCGTAAACGATCGCTGGGAGCAGGCAGGTCACCTGCGGTGTCCCTGCTGACCACAGCTTGTCCAGCGCTGGCTCTGTGCCCAGCCCCGAGGGCTGTAGCCTTGTTCTGTCAAGGAACGCTCAGAATGTCCCCCCTGGGGTCAGATCACTGAGGAACGTGGCCAGGTGGGACTTGTTGGACTTGATCGCCCAGGGCCCCCGCCCCAGGGCCTCCCTCCAGGTCGGCAGGCACCTCCATGAAGACTCGGGGAGGCCCCAGCGTGGACAGTCTGTGCGTGGCATCCCGGTTTTGTTTGTGTGAATCCATCCTCTCTGGTGATTCATTGTGAGGGTGTGACATGCCTGTTCATTTCTGCTATCACGACTGTGTTTGGATTTTGTGGACACCAGGCCTCTCTGCCTTTCCTTCCTACTCCTGGTGAGGGGGCGCGGTTTGGAGCGGGCAGCGGCACTGGGTGCCTTCCTGGCAGAGTCCTCGGGAACCTGCCCCGACCTCCCAACCCCCGCCCTGCCCCGGGCACCTCCCTCAGGCCAGCGGTTTGGAGCTGAGCTGCTAGGTTTCCCGACAGCCAAGGGCATGGAGCCCCAGGATGGGTCGCAGGAGCTTTGGGGGCGCTCATCTCTGAGCCCGTGCTGGCGGGCGTCTCCTCGGTGGCTGGCAAGGAGCAGTTGGCCAGGACTGGCTTGCCCCCTGCGGCCCCCCCTCCGTGGTATTTGTGAAGGTGCCAGGCTGAGCCACGTGCTAGTGGGTCACAGGGGCAGACTCCTTGATAACCATGATCTTCTGCCCTAGCTGGTCATCTCATGAGAAGAGTATGGGCCTGGAGGCACTCGTGGGGTGCGGCGGGTGGGCAGCCAGCCTCTGCGAAGCCTTAAGTGTGCTTGGCCCCTGCTGGGCAGGGGGGTTCCTCTCCCTGTTACACGTGGGGAAAGGTGTTCCACTTACCGGGCAGGGCCAGGGCCAAAGTTACGTTAAAGGGAGGGTCAGTGAATTTGGCAAAGATCATGGTTTGTTTTCCCTTCCCCGAGACAGACACACAGACACAGACATAGGACCCCTGGGTGACTTCTCTGTTCTTCTGTCTTCTGTTTCCTCTCTGGTCTTTGGCCTCCTTTTCTCTACCACGCCCCCCGCAATCTATTTTAAACCCTTCTCTCTCCTGGATAAACCTTTTCCTTCCGCTTTCTTCCCAGGCCTGACCAACGTGCTGGGCTCCCTCGTCTCTTCCTACCCGGTCACCGGCAGCTTTGGACGGTGAGTGACTGTCCAAAGTCCTTCCTTCTCTGTGCTTCGGGGGTGGGGGGGGTCCCAGCCCAGGCCAGAGGGTCCGTGTCCACCTCAAAGAGCCTGCCCAGTCCTTGCCCACAACTCAATCCCACTTTGTTGTCCTCTGGGGCCGAGGTCAGCCTGCCAGCGGCCGCATCTCTAGAGCAGCGGCACCCGTGGGAGGCAGGAGTGGGTCTCACTCTGCCGTCCTTCATGATCTCACGTGGTTTTCTTTGATGGCCTTGTGGTTTACTCCTAAAATGTTCCCAGCCCGTGGCCGTGCTCCGTGTGTTGTGGCGGAGTGCCTTCCTAAAGGAAGTGGGGGCAGGAACCACTGCCCTCTGCCTGCAGAAGCAGGGGAGGGTCACGCACAAGCGTCCATGCTCAGTGCCACTGATGGTCCCTCGTGAGGCAGAGGGTGACCTGGGGCCGAGAGGCGGTGGACGCCCCAGCCTGCAGGGCCCAGATCCCCGGAACCGCTGGCCCCACCCTGAGTACCAGGTCCCCCTGACATCCCCACAGCCCTGCATCCCAGGGGCCCCAGGGCATTCTCAGTGTCCCCCCTGCAAACAGGTGTCACGGCAGGGCCCACGTCGGAGTTACCAGAGGTTACGTGGGGAGTGTGTACAGCAGGGCCGGGGGCTACTTTGTGGGATAAAAGCTCTGTTCCCTTGTCATAAAACTTCTCACCTGCTCCTGCTGCACAAGCAGTGCGCCGAGGCCAGCGCCAGTGTCCGCGAGGCCGCGACGTCCCCTTGCAGGCGCTCCTGTCTCGGGAGACCGGCCTCCCTGTTCTTCCAGGCTCCCACGGCCACTAACGGCCTCTGTTGCCTTCCAGGACGGCTGTGAACGCCCAGTCGGGGGTGTGCACCCCAGCAGGGGGCCTGGTGACAGGTGAGCACCCCCCCTTGTGCCTGGACTGCGTGCAGGGGGTGGGGCTGGAGGTCACGGGCGCCCCGTGTCCCCACAGGTGTCCTGGTGCTGCTGTCGCTGGACTACCTGACCTCGTTGTTCTACTACATCCCCAAGTCCGCGCTGGCGGCCGTCATCATCATGGCCGTGGCCCCGCTGTTCGACATCAGGGTCTTCGGGACGCTGTGGCGTGTGAAGAGTATGTGTGCCCTCGTCTGCCTCGCACACACACACCCGTCCTGGGTTCTTTCCCCACTGCCCTCGCCGACCCAGGTGGTCGGGCTGGAGCTGGGCGTCCTTTGTCCTGGGAGGTGGTCCCGCTGCCGGCCGTGGGTCAGGGCATCCTTCAGCCCCTCAGGCCACCAGGAGCCCCAGACCAGCTCCGTGAGGTGCTGAGCGAGTCCGCAACTAACAGGGTACCCGCTGCTCCTCTCCTCCCGCACACCTCCACCCCTCCCTCCCTCAAATCCCCTCCCTTCCCTACCTCTCCTGCACTCCTCCCGGTCCTCCTCTCTCCCTCCTCCTCTGCACCTCTTCTCCTCCCCACCCAGTCCGCTCCTCCCGCACCCCTCCCCATCCTCCTCCACCCTCCCTTCCCCACTTCCCCTTCTCCCTCATCCCTCCTCTCCCAGTCCTCTGCCTCCCGCACTCCTCTCCATCCTCCTCCACTCCTCTCTCTCCTCCTCTCCACCTGCATTCCTGTTCTCCTCTCCTGCCGCCCCTTTCCCAGCCCCAAGCCCGCTCCAACAGGGGACGATGGGAGACTTCCAGGGTGACCAGCCCGTCCTGACAGAGCAGTCCCCAGCTCCCGGCCAGTCACAGTGCTTGGGACCCCCCACGCCTACAGGGCCTTTCCCGGAACGAGTGTCTGTTCTGAGGGAGGGATGGGGCTCATGGGCTGCTCTGCTGTCGGCCTCCCAGAGTCACCAGGTGAGGGAAGTGGTGGTTCTAGGTGGTTCTCAGCCCACACGTGCCTGTTCTTCCCTGAGCCACTGCCCCGTCCCTGGGACAGCCCCAAGACGCGCGCTGCCGTGCCTCCGTGGGCAGCCACCAGCTGATGCTTCCTGCCCGCGCCGAGGCCCTTGGGAGGATGGGGGCCTCGTCTGAGTGACGCATGTCAAGGTCAAGTCCTGGGTGAACCCCCAACTACCGCCCCCCAAGCCTTCTGCACCAGGATACCTTGTCCTGCGGCTCACAGAAGTCACTGGTTGCCCAGGGTCAGCCACATGCTCTCTGGGAGGTCGCAAGGCCTCCCTGGCCCCCAGCGTCCTGGGCCTGGCCCCGTCCCCAAGTCCTGTCGTCAGGCCCCTGACAAATGTGCGCTGTGGACAGGCTCCCAGAGGCAGCGGCTTGGGCCAGGCCCTCAGGTCTTGGCCCCTCCGCCGGGCTGGGAGGGGCGGGGCTGACGGGCCTCTGCACCCGCCGGGCCTGTGAGTGGCGTCAGGCCCGGCGTCCCCAGCAGGGGTCCCCCAGGGGCTTCAGCCGGCCGGCCCGCTCTCTTCCAGGGCTGGACTTGCTGCCCCTCTGTGTGACGTTCCTGCTCTGCTTCTGGGAGGTCCAGTACGGCATCCTGGCCGGGAGCCTGGTGTCTGTGCTGATCCTGCTGCACTCTGTGGCCAGACCCAAGATGCAGGTGCCGAGCCGCCCTTCCTCCCCGCGAGAGGGGTCCGTGGCCTCAGCGGCCTGGGGGGTGAAGGTGCCGAGCCCCTCACGCACCAGCTTGTCTGCCCTGTGCTCCCCACTCCCAGGGGCGTGGGCTGGGGGCTCCTGCCTGGACGGGCCGCCCTAGCCCAGCTGCCAGCTCGGATGTGCCTCCCCTCGCTCTGTCCCTGTCCCCAGGTGTCGGAGGGGCCGGTGCTGGTCCTGCAGCCGGCCAGTGGCCTGCAGTTCCCCGCGGCGGAGGCCCTCCGGGAGGCAATCATCACCCAGGCCCTGGAAGGTACGCAGGCGGGGTGGGGAGGGTGCGTTTGTGCCCGGCTCCCGCCACTGTCTCTGTACCCCAGTCTGCTGCCGCAGGACCCAAGCCCTGGCTCAGCTCTGGGGCGAGCCCCCCGCTCCTGCGTCCAGGAGGCTGGCTACCTCAGGTCAGCGTCCAGCGGGTGCTTGCCGTCTGCACGCAGCGGGGCGGGCTGTTCCCAGTCTCGGTTCCTAAAGACCCAGCATTGGGATTTAGGGGAGAAAAGGAACCTGTTTGTTGCCTAAGGGGAATCATTGTGGTCTCCAGACAGCTGTTGTCTGGGGTCCTGCCAGCCCTACCCACCCGCTCCCCGCTGGGGACAGAGCCCCCTGTGGCCTCGCCATGCCCCCGCCCCAGGCCAGGGCCTCCTGCAGCCGCCCCGCCCCATGTGACCAGAGGCCCCATCTCCGCAGTGTCACCCCCGCGTTCTGCCATCCTGGAGTGCACGCACGTCTGCAGCATCGACTCCACCGTGGTGCTGGGGCTCGAGGAGCTGGTGGGGGACTTCCACAGGCGCGGCGTCACCCTCGCCTTCGTCGGCCTGCAGGTGGGCGGCATCAGCGGGACGCTGGCCGGGTTTCTGTCCATCCCCACACCTGCCCGTGAGGGCTGTGTGGTTACCATCCCTGAGCTGGGGCCCCGAGAAGGTCCCATGTCCCACCTGCCCGCGGTCCCGCAGCGAGGATGCTGGGCCCCCTGGCTCCAGAGCTTACTCCTGAGTGTCACCTTCTCTGTCGGGTTTGCACAGCTGGTTTTCATGGTTTCATGTGAGTGAGAATGTAAATAACCTCCCACTTCCAGCGCGGCCGAAAGCCAGTTTCTTCTCTCCGTTCTCCTGCCCGGAGGTGATGTTGTGTCTGCCAGGAGGCTAGGCGAGGCTGTGACACGTGGTGGCGCTGGGCCTGGGGGCCGGGCCCATCCGTGCCTGCGGGCAACAGCGGCCCCGCCCCCCACCCCTCCTAGAGTTAGAGTTTCTCTGCCCCGCAGGTTCCTGTCCTCCGTGTCCTGCTGTCCACTGACCTGAAGGGTGTCCAGTACTTCTCCACCCTGGAAGAGGCAGGTGGGTGTCGGCAGAGTCCCCGGAGAGAGAGCCGCGGCCACGTGGCGTGCCTACTGCCCGCAGGATCGGGGGGCAGGACCGCAGGACGGAGACTCTGCTCTGGGAGGGTGGGGCGGCCTGGTGTGAACGTGGGGGCATGGGCACGGTGCGCGAAGCGGAGGGCAGGCCCCCCCTGTTCTGGGAGTTACCTTGGGGGTGTTTTAATGACGCGTGGCGTGTACCCCGCGGACACACACACCTCGTGTGCGGCTCGAGGTCTGACAGGTGGGTCCGCCCGGGCGTGCACCGATGAGATGCGGACCATTTCCACCGTTCTGGAAAGTGCCATCAGTCCGTCCTCGTGGCCCCCACTGGGGGCAGCCACTGTTCCGGTTCCCTCCCCCCGGGTCAGCTCTGCCTGTTCTAGAACCTCGCCTAACTGGAATTGAAGGACTTGGTCTGTGTCTGATTTCTGGGGCTTGATGCGGTGTCGTTGCTGGGAGCAGTGCAGGCGCTGACCCACAGGGGATGGGAGGAGACGTGGCCTGACCGAGCCAGGGGACCACTTGGCCCTAAGGAAGGGTCCTCTGGGTGTGGACAGTGATGAGGCGCTGACAGGGATTTAGGCGGAAGCTGCCTGGGCTGGGAGTGCGGCCGGGGGCGCCCCAACCCCTGTGACCCAGGACTCGGAAGCGCCACCTTCATCCCATCCTAGGACGTGGCCCTTCCTCACTTCAGCCCCTTTCGAGTTTGCGAACCTTGTATTTTCTGCAGAGAAGAGCTTGCTGCCAGAGCCGCGGCCCCAGCCCTACAGCGGCGGCGAGGACTCCGTTCTGGAGCACGGGGTCGCCCTGCTGAAGGCCTGAGGGGGCGCCGGTGGGCACCTGATGCCTGGGGAGTCCCGCGGAAGGTTCTGGGTGCTGTGATGCCAGATGCCGCCCTACGAACACCTCGGTCCCGGGCTCTGCGCAGGTGACCCCCGGAGGAGGAGGGAGCCACGCGTTGGGATGCACGGTGGGACTCGCGCGCTTCATTCGGGGTGACTGGAAAGTCGTCTCCCTCTGTTCCTGGGCATGAACCTTTTCCTGGAGGACAGTTTGCCGAGAGCCTTCTGGAATGACTGACCGGGGTGGGGGTGGGGAGCGGGATTTCCACCTGGTCTGGGGGCCGGGTCTTCACACCCCTGCCCCTTCCCGGTTCTGGGGCGGCGGGGTTGGGCAGCTCTGAGGCGGGTTCCAGTCTGGGTGGCGGCATCTGCGCTGCTGTTGGGAAGGAAACCGAGATGTGCCAAGTGACTTAACGTGTCCGTGAAAAAGAATTTTGTTGTCGGTGTTTTTTAAATTAAAAAAGCAAGAGCTTTGGTGTTTTTGTAAAAACCATAAATGCTTATTGTAAAACGTACTGGAAACCACCCCCTCCATCCACTTTGGTAGTCGCCCAGCCTGTCCCCGCGGTGCGCGTGCCTGTCCGTGTCAGTGTGCGGGCGTGTGCTCCCAGCCGCGTGTGGACGGGGTCATGGCGTACGCGGTGCTCTGTGACCCACACTTCCGTGCAGTCCTCGCTGTGAATTACTCGTTGTGATAATAAATAGAGAACACGTGGTCTGTGGCGTCTCCGATGTGCTTTATTCCGTGTCTGTGTCACAGCGGGCACCCCGAGCCTCGGCGTGTGAGCTTCTCTCGCCCGGCGGGTACGGACACCTTCTAACCCCCGCCGTCCCAGCCAAGGAAGGTTGGGACCCTGGGGCTTCGAGAAAGAACTCGCCGTGTAGGCAGACGCCACGGAGTTCCCCGGCGTTCCTGGCAGGACGTGTTCTGGCCCCTGACCCACCCCCACCCCTGAATCTGGATTTCCTGACTTCGAGCAGCCCCTCTCTCTGCACAAATGAGCATGTCCTGGAGCCCTGCGCTCTGGGCCGCCTCTCCCCAGAGCCCCGTGGAGCAGCCGTCCCGTGGTTCGCGGCCCCCACGCCAAGCGCGCCCCTTCTTGGACCCAGAGACCATCCCGGTGGCAGAGCAGGCAGATCCGGGCGCCCTGGCAGGCCCTGCCCTCTGGGGTCTGCACCCAGAGCCGCGGCCGTGAGCGGACCTGAGGATGGTTAAGCACAGCCTCGGCGATTTCGGGAAGTGAAAGCCAGCGGAATGTCCCCTTGGCCGCAGGGCCTTGGGGCAGGTGAGGGAACCGCGCGGAGCCGTGCGTCTGCACGCTGCCGCTTTTGAGGAAAAAGAAAGGGTTGCAGAGCGATGTCCTGAAGACGCGACTGTGTGACTGATGCCGCGATGTCTCTCTGAGCTTAAGGAAAGTCCTGGAAAGATACACATCCAACAGACACGAGGAGTTACGTTGACGTTACACGACTTCTGTTCATTTTAACGGTCTATGTTTCTCAATGATGCATTCATATATAGGTAAAAATTAAGTTATGGCTTAAAATTAATTTATATTAAATTTATGTTAATATAATGTATAATTATACATTTGTTAAGTTTAAAATTAACTTAAAATTTACTAAATTTTGAACTTACTAAATTTATAATTAATTACATAATTCTATAATTATTAATTATAGAATTAAAGCTTCATTTTAGGAAAAGAGTGAAGACTGGAATGGACCACGGCACGGAAAGACTTCGGAATTTGGTGTCCGAGGATGCCCGCTGGGCCCCACCGACGCCCCTCATTGGCAGACGAGCCCCTCTGGGCCTTGGCCTGTGCCCTGGGTGCTGATGGTGCTGTTGGAGCAGTATGGGTCCATATGGCTCAGCTCTTGTAAAAAGAGCGGTTTGGTCCAGACACACATGTGGGGAGAAGCTGTGTGATCAAGAAGGCAGAAGCCAGGGGGATGCTTCTGTGAGGCAGGAACAGCAAAGGTGGCCAGTAAGCCACAGCAGCTGGGAGAGGGGCCAGGGTCGGAATCTGCCTCACAGCCTCGGGAGGACCTCCTGCACCGAGCCCAGGATCCTGGCCTTCGCACCCCCCTATCCCTGCCCAGTGTATGCTGCTGTGTAACAACAGCCTGGGCAAACTAATGAGGTGTTCAGTGCTGGCAGGACGGGGCCTCATCGGTGCCCCAGGAAGCCTCGTGCTGAAAATGGCAGACTGAGGGCCCATGGGCGTGAAAGAGGGCACGTGCCAAGCAGCAGCCCACGGGCACTGCCACCTGTTGCAGCCGCTCCCGGAGCCCCAACCATACACTGGACGATGGCCCAGGTCCATGGCCTCGACGTGAGCCACACGAGCCATCTTACCGTTTTCTGTCACCTTAGCGAACAAGGAACGGTGACATTAACGTTTCGTTTGACCCATTACACCCCCAATACTATCGTTTCAGCACGTGATCTATACACGGCTCACCGATGGGACGGTTGGCGTCATTTTGCTCATAGGATGTCTTGAAACCCTGTTTCAAGGACGCTGTGGATGGTGTGTCCGCAGCCCGCCGTGAATCAGATCAGCCACGCTTCGAGTGCTGCGGGCCATGTGTCCTGTGGCTGCTGGGCCGGATACCCCAGGTTTGAGACGTCCACACCCGGCGTGGTTCGGAGGCCCCGGCTGCTCCGAGCTCCTGCTCGCCTCTGCTTGTCTCCACTCCATCCCTGGGGTGGTCATGGGACTCGCTGGTGTGGGGACGTGGGGACAAGGGGACAGCAGAGGAGGTGGCATGTGGTGGCCGGCTGGCGGAGAGCTGTGTCGAGTCCAGGCTGCTCTGGTCTCTCGCTGCATGACATGGGGTAAATTGTCTAATCTCCCTGACCCTTAATCTCCACGTCCTCCAAAGGGCCGTCGCAGGGATGGAGCTGAGGGGCAGGGTAGGGAGGGATGGGTGTGTATTGGGCTCTGAGGAGACACCGCGGCTGGGAACCGGACCTCCTGGCCCTGTCCTTCCTCGGGCTCTCCCCTCCTCTGCTCTGAGCATGAACCCAATGCCTTCCTTGATGAGCATGTGTTTGCGGGCTGCTCCCCTGCTGGAGGCGGCTTGAAGCAGGACTCTGAAGGTGGGAGGAGGGTAGGGGGAGCTTTAGGCCCCGGGCTGCCACGTAGTGCTCCTCCCCTGCCCCAGGGAAATGAACCCGGGCAGGGTGGGGGAATCCCGTGTGACTGTTCCTCCGTGCCTGCAGTCTGAGGCCACCGTGGAGCGGTCCCCCCAGTGCCACCAGCTCTTACGGGGCCAGCCGCATGCTTATGTGGGGAGCAGTGAGTGTCCGCATGAGTGCCAGAGCGGGCCGGGGACCTCCGTCTTCAGTAGAACATCCCCCTGGAGCTGGGCCATCCTGCCTGGGCTGACCTGGAGCCAACAGCAAAACTTTTCCTGGCTGTGATGTGGTTACGTGTATAAACCCTGTTCTGCACAGACGTACCTACCCTCTATAAATTCAGCTACTGACACCGGCAGAGAGCTTGTCCCCTCTCTCCACTTTAGAATAATTTTAATCCTGTGGAAGGACCCAAGTTTATTCAAACCATAGGAACCCTCTGCAGTACCAGATGGCTGGGTCTCTCCGAGCAGATCGGGCAAAGCCCACGGGGCTGGTGCCTGCAGCAGGTTGAATTCTGTCCCCTGAAAAGAGTTCTTGACCCTAGAAGCCTGTGACTCTGATCTTCTATGGAAACAGGGTTTTTGAGGATGTCATTAGTTGTGCTCAGAGGAGGTCACACTGGATCAGGGTGGCCCTAAATCAGACAGCTGGGGGGACGGAGACCCATAGGTAAGGAGAATGCCATCAAGTCACTTGGCTGCTTTCTTCTCAGTTCTGTGTCCCCTGCCCCCAAAACAAGGAACTCCAGCACCTCCATAAGGCTGCCCTTCTGTCTGTGCGGGCCTGCAGCCCCCGTGGGGACTCCGGTGCCGATGGAGGCGGGTTTTGGACCCCACTGTTCCAACCTGAGGGACATCGGACTCTGGGACAGTTCTTACTCCGTGGGGTCAAGAGTACGATCCCTAGTCAAGAATATGCAGATCCAGAACACGGACTCCCACCTGCCAAACTCAGCCCTGACCCATCTGTACCCCAAAGCCTGTTTCAGGAGCCACGTGACCACCAAGCCTCGCTCAAACAGACGTGTGGTCTTCCGTGGGAAAAACCAGAGCTGGAGAGAAGACCCGAAGGCAGGCTGGTGGCTAGATGCGACCAAGGCCGAGAGCCGCAGGCCCCTCTTGTTTTGCACGGCTTTTAGTTACACGGCTCTGAGATGAACGAGAGCGCTCTGTTCAGGCCTGCCTGGCCACACAAGCCCGGCTTTGAGGTGGCTGGAGGCCAACCCAGGCCAGGGCCACGGAACCACACGCCCCCAGGCCTAGATTCTCCTCCTAAGGCCCCCTTGTTTTCCACCTCCCCTGACCCCTACCTGCACTTACGCTCCCTGCAAAGTGTGCCTCCCTCCTGCCTACCCCCGAGCAGGAGACCGTCCTTCCTGGAGGTGACCCCAGGACCCTTAGTACCCGCAGGCGAGGAGCAAGGCCGGCCAACCAGATAGGTGTGGGGTCCCACTGAATCCATTCTGCAAACGCGGGTGGCTGCAAGGTCGAGATCAAGGACATTTCAGACGCTCCACCATCCGGGTCTTGAAGATGCTCTCTGCAGGGTTTGGCCGGGTAGACCAGGTGGCTGAGCCAGCGGGCTCGTCTGCTGGCGGCCTGCCGCGGACACCGACCGGGGAGAACGTGCGGGCGGGCTTCCCGCCAGTAGATGTTCCCGAGAAGGGGTCAGGCTCTTTGCGGATGCTGCGAGGAGGGGAGAGAGTCAAGCCTGCAGCCTCGGCACCACCGCATGTGTAGGGACAAAGCTGAGGGAGGTTGGCACCACCTGAAACCTTTCCTCACCTCTTCCTTCCTTCGTCCCACAACCCCATCCTCCTCCCGCACTGACGTCAGTCTCTGGTCCTGGCTCAGCCGCATGAAGGAAACTGCGCCTGCCGCTGTTCTTGTATTTTGTTGTTTTTCTGTCTTATTTCCTAAAGGTGTTAGCTCGTACATGTCATTTTATGTCATACTATATATGTATTATTTTTTCAAAAGTTGCGTGCCCATTGCGACATGTATGTTTATGGTGTGTATCAAGACTAGGGAGCGCGAGGAATCTTCTCTGTGAGTTCCCGCAGCGGGCTTAGAACCCCTGGCTTTTCCGTGTGTTCTTCGTTTCGTCTGTATTTGGTGTACTCCGTGAGGTCTGACTTGGTTCTTGGGGTCGCTAACCATCTTCATGGTGCAGATGTCCTGATGACAGGACCACATACTGCCTGGTTCTCAGCACCGAGAGGTGGAAGTCTCTGGAACCCCTGCTTTCCTTGGAGCCCCTGGTGGCTTGTCTCTGTACCTGTTGGAACAGGATGTCCACGCCCCCCCCCCATGCCACTTCCTGACTTCTCGGAAAGTAGGGAGTCGGAGCCTGGCTCTAAGCGGGCTTCCTCTTCTGGAGGTTGCTGTCCCTCAGTCACCCTGCGAATGCAAGTGACAGCCCTGCTCCCCGGCAGCCTGGCTAGGCAGGCTCCTAGCGGCCGAAGGAAGAGGCCATGACCTGACACTCCAGCTGAAGCTTCGTTGATCTTGAACCACCAAATAGGCTGGGAGTGCAGGGGCAGACAAGGCAGGACAGCAAGCCCGTCTCTCAGAGGTGAGATGTTACACATCCTTTTACTGTCTGCTTTCTGCTAAGGAGTGGTCAAGAACACAGAGAAGCGGACAGGGAAGATACCTTGGGGACATTAAAATATGGCCTTAAAATCCAAAGTGTGTCTCCCTCAGTGGGGTGTCTCTCACTGGAAGCATCCTCATTCCTAAGGCTATGTTGCATTTTACAACAAACGGGCTACACCACGTGGGTCAGGGTGGTTTCTCAGTCGCTTGACTCGGCCGGGATGTGATCTCCTGACCCTGCCAGGCTGCAGAGTGCCGACAGTGGTGCCCTCTCTGCCGGCCCTTCCACACCCCGTTACTGGGTGTGGGCTCCGGGTTCTGGAGCTCCCGAGCCACGCCTACCTGTGAGAGCACACGCAGGAGGTGCCCCGCCTGGCCAGCAGGTCACTGGCCTGGAAGGGCGTCTGGGTTTTGCTCTGCTGGCATCTCCCCACATCTGAAGGTGACACAGGACAGTGTAGGGAAGGGCTGGGCTCTTCCTTCACTTGCTAGTCCCAGAGGAACCCCAGATTCCCAGAACCTTCCCTGGATTCTGACTAAGCCCCCCTCCTGCTAGGACCCAGAAGGGACAGCCGGGTCCAGCCTGCCCAGCCCAGCACCCTGCCTGATGCCCCCTTCTTTCAGAACAAGCTCTCCTGGGCCCCACAGGAGGTCAGCACAAGGTCAAAGGTCACAGCCGCGGACACAGCTTGGATCCTGCCCAGATCCAGATGAACTAGGCAGTGGGGGTGGCAGGCCGTGAATTGGAGTTTGTGGCTCTTGAGTCAGTACGAGGTCAATCATGGCTCCGTGCTGAGCACCCCGCAAGCACCTCCTGAACTCAGTGAGCTGGGTTGGAATGAAGAGTCCAGCTTTGCAGGGGGTGGGCACAGCGGGAGGGGAACCCCAGGAAGTGAGTCTGCTGTTCCCGGGCCAGAGGAAAGGCGTTGTGGCTGGAGCGTGTGGAAGAGAGACAGTTGGAGACACAGGCTGGAAAGGAACCCCGGCCTTTTAAATTATTGTCATCATGCCTGATGGAATCTGTAGCAGCCCAGGGGCCCCCAAGTGCTCTCAGGGTCGCTGGTTCTGCGGGAGAGGGCAGTGAGGAGCGTAGGGAGTAAGTAACACACATCATGTACTTTGCTTGGGTCCTGGCACACCAGCACTGGGTGTATTATTATTACTGGTCAATTCTCCAACAGCCCTGGGATGCCGCACGGTGAGCTCACAGATGAGGACACTGAGGACGGAGAGATAGGGGTGCAACGCAGGCCTCGGCGGCCTCTCGTTTATCAGTGACCATCCCAGGGCCGGGCGCGGGCTGGAAACCCTCTACGACCATCGGCCACTGAGGTCACTAAATCTGTGCAAGGCCCTGATGCGATGGGGCTGGTGACCTATACTTTGCACCGGAGTGTCTGGCTTGGCGTCCTCTGTGCCCCTCGCTGGCCGCCTGCTGGTTATCCAGGGAGGTGGGCACTGTCCAGGGTGCTGGGCTCCGGGTGGGGCGGGGGTGTGGGGTGGTGGAGGCTGCTGGGGGACACCCGGGGGCAGACCCCTGCGGGTCCAGAATCTGTGCTCCCCTGCACCCTGTCCCGAGGGCAGCGACAGGCAGCGCCTCCCCCTTGTCCACCGGGAGGCGCCATGAGAGGGCATTGTGGCCGCACCCGCCCGAACTCTCCCTGCCCGCAGGGGCGGGACCCGGACCAGAGAAACGAAACTGGGCCTCCGCGGAGGCTTGCACGCTGGGGCGGCGCGGGTGCGCGGGTGCGCGGAGGGGTGCGGGGGCGCGGGGGCGCGGGCGGGCCGCGGGGTCCTTGGGTCTGGGTCGGGGCGCCTGCGTGCTGCGGGCCGTCCCCTCTCGGCGGCCTTTTCCCGCGGCGCCTGGTTTCGGTTTCGCCTCGGGCCCCGCCCCGCGCCGCCCCTCCCCGCTCCGTGCGGACCCCAGCCCCGGGCCGCCGGTGGGCGCGCGGTGTGCGCGGAGGAGCCCCGGGGCTGGCGCGGAGCCCTTCGCTGCCTGGGGTTGCCGGGGGGGCGCCCCTGCCTGCGTCCCTAGTAGCTCCCCGGAGCGCAGCATCTCCGCCCCGTGGCCTCCCGAGCGCGTCCTTCGCGTTCCCAGCGCTGCCCGCCGCCGGGGTCTCCAGGCCACGGTGGGCACCGCTGCCGCGACGGCCTTAAGGGCCCCGAGGTGGCGGCGGGGAGGCCGGAGAAGGAGCGAGTGCGGAGATGGGGAGCTGGCTGCCCTCGACGCCCCTCACCCCCGGCTCCCAGTCCCCCACCCCCCCCGTGACCCCGGGCCCGCCGGCGGGCGCGGTGGGGTGGCGGCTGGGGCATAGGCGTTGAGCCCGGCGCACTTCTGAAGCTGGGGACGTCGGAGGCTGAGTGGCTAGATCATTGCCCGGGCTCTCCTACGCCTCAGGCCCCTGGTGGGGGCGGGAAACAGAAGGGCCCTTCAGGGACTTCTGGGCCCTGTGGTGGCTTTTCTGGTGCGCGGGGAAGCAGAGCCTTGCGGAGGGCAGCGGAGGGGTGGAGGCCCCGCCGGCACTGAAAATCGTGGAGAGGCCGGACCGGGACGGTAGTCGCGTCCCTGGCCATGCAGGGATGAGGGGCGGGGTGGCGGCCGAGGCTTGGAGGGAACAGGTTGAGCCGGGGAACCTGGCCCACACGGTCTAGCTCTCCCTGCCCCCAAGAGCTCACTAGCTAGTGCACCGCGAGCCAAGTCTGGGGGAGGCAGGGCCGGCAGCCCGCTAGCCTGACCACTAGCCCTGTTCGCCCTGAGCTGCCCCAGCGCGCAGGCCGGCCCCTCGGGCGCTCTGGCATCTCTGAAGTGCTCTCTGCCCCACGCAGACCCCATGGCACCTGTGCACAGGTGCTTCTGTCTGTCTGCCCCTCGTCCAGCACCCAGCGGGCCCTCTCACACGGTGTCTGATCTCAGGGTTCTGCAAGGGCTGCGTCTCTGCTGGAACAGTGCCCCCTCCCCCAACACCTAGTTCTCAGTTGTCCCAGCCCCCAGGCCCAGCCAGCGGGAAAAGTTTTAGACTCACTGACGGATGGAGACCCTGGGAGAGGTGACCCTGGCGGGGGAAGTGGGGTCAGGAAGAAAACCTGCGGGAGCCCCTGGTCGGGGAGGAGGTGGGGGAGGGGGGAGATGTCGGGGTCAGGAGGGGCGGGTACCCGATGGGGGTTCAGGGCTGTGAGTGCTGCAGGTGAGGAAGTGCTAGCACTAGGTTTTCGATTCAGCCGGGGGAGCTTCTGGGCACTGTAATTTCCCTTTCCCAGAAAATGAAACTGAAGCAGGGCAGGTCATGTGACAGGCGGCTCAGTATATAGTCAGCTGCCTGGGGACCCTTTTTCTTCCAGACCTGCGGGAGCGTGCCTGCCTGGAGCAGACCCATCCCGGAGGAATGGAGTGTCCCTCATGTGGCTATGTCTCCAAAGACAAAGCCCCCAAGTTCTGCAGCCAGTGTGGACAGAAGCTGCTTCCTGCAGCCCCCGTACCAGGTAAGGGCTGAATGGGGGTGGTGGGGTGGGCAGCAGCCCAGCCCCGCTTCCCCTCGCCGAAATGGAAACTGTGGCCAGTGGGCAGCTGCATGCGGCGAGTAGCTGGAGGTCTTCTGTGGCTGCGGGACTCTTACTAGAAGCACTTTTGTTACAAGAACAGTTTCATCTGGTTCTTTACTGGGAGCTCTTGTTCCTTTTTAAAAACTTTCAGTTTCTTTTCCTGGAGAGCCCCTAATGGTTCTCCTCCTCCCTGGGACCGGGCAGTGTCGGGCTGAGCTGCGGCGTTTCCGGATTGCAGAGGATGCTGTGTGGAAGTGGTATCCCAGGTGGTGTGATGGGGTTCGGGGTCCCCACAGCCTCGACAGGACCCTCTCTGGTGATGGAGGGCAGGTCAGTGTCTGAGAGGGAAGCATGTCACCTGCCAGCTCAGGGCGGTCCTTAACTCTGGGTGTCCAGGACCTCAGGCTGCCTTCCTTCCTTTCCTGGGTGTTCTTGGACCCAGGACATTTGCACTGCCTGTTCCCTCAGCTTGGAATATACCTTTCCTCTGAGGGCAGCACCATTACCCCCCACCTCCTTTCTGTCTTTGCTCCTCAGCCCTCGCACCTGGAGGCCACTCTGACCACCCCACTGAGAGCAGCACCTGCCCGGCCCCCAGGCCCACTCCCACTTGCTCAGGCTGTTTGCTGCTACCATTTGGCCCAGAGCCACGCACGGCTTCAGACAAGACCTTTGCTCTCTTGTTCGCTGCTTTACTCCAAGTCCCTGGCACGACACCTGGCACACAGTGGGTGCTTGACTCATAATTTCCGGACCCAGCAAAGAAAGTCTTCTAGAAGATCGTGTGTGTTTTCTAAATATAGTTTGTTTGCGTGTGTTTGCGCGGGAGTCAGTAAATGCTGCCAGTACCAGCCCTTCTTGCTCGCCGACCCCTGGGTGGTCTGCGGGGGTGCCCTGTGTGTGAAGGGGAGGCCCTGGCTCGTTACTCTCGTCTCTGCTGCGTGTATACAAAACGCTTACATCCCAGATATTTTTACTGGACTGTAAGAGGTGCGAAGAAGCGACTGCTGACTGCTTGTGCTGTGGGTTTTGTTTGACTTTCTTTGGCCACTGCCCCTTTAGGGAGGAGCTCCGGCTACAGTCAGACCTAGAGTCTGTCTTTTCCTCTGGAACACAGGGGACTTGACTCACGCAGTCGAGCTTGACTCGGCTCGGTGTCCGCTGTCTTCATTGGCTCCTGGCTGTCTGGATATGGGACCATGGCCTAGCTGAGCTCTTGGTGGGTCCAGGCAGAATTTTCCACCTGCCGGGTCACCACACCCCTGGTCACTAGAACATCCGCCTGAGTGGGAGACCTTGTGAGGGGGTCTTTGGGACCCCAGAGAGTAAAAAGCCCAAATCAGACCAGTTGGTGAAATGTCAGTGAGCCTGATGTTGTGCTAAGTCTTGAGAGAGGAGACATCATAAATTCCCATTTTACAGATGCCAGGAGTGAGGCACAGGGAGGTTAAGGAAACTGTCTACAGTCCCACAGCTAGCAATTGGCAGAGGTAGGATTTGAACCCAGCGGCTCTGCAGAGCTCGAATCCTGGGAGGAAGCCGTGGTCTTGTGGCCTCTGAGGGGAGGGAAGGAGGGTGGGGTGCTGGCGGCCCCTCCATCTGCTCTGAAGTGCCACCACCTGGGCCATGATAAGCAGCTCCACCCCTGCTGGCCCTGGCCTGTATGGGGGTCAGGGGTCAGGGATGAGGTAGGGGTTGAGTGTGGGTCTCCAGGGTGGACATGAATGACCATGACCAGGTAAAGTAGGGGGACCGCAGACAGGCAGGTAGAGGACCCTGAGGGCCTTCTCTGGAGTCTGGGTCCAGTGCCTCATGCCTCCTGGAGACCCACCTCTTTGGGACAGCACTCGCTCCTCTCTGGGGTCTCCAGGGGGCGCAGTACCTCTGCCCTCCTTTGGTTTTTGGGGAGGTCTCAGAGCACTGCTGAGGGTGGCCCAGGTGTCATGACAGAACTGGGAAGGGAAGGTCAGCCTGCCAGCCTGGACATGTGGTGCTTTGACAGGATGCCATGAAGTCTTCCTGTCCTGGCAGCAGGCCAGCGGTCACCGTCCAGGGCCCCGCCCACCCCCACTCCCACCACCTCTGAGATTCCCGCATGCTGCCAGACCAGGGACGAAGGCCGGGAGAGCGCCGGGAGTGCTGGCTTCTCACATCAGGGCCTCCCCTGCTGCTGGTGGGAGCGGGGCGCACGGGATGGGACTCCAAGGGATCCCCAAGGGCCAGGGTTCTCAGGAGTGATGGCGATCTCCCCCAGCCCCTGCCCTGCACGGTGCTTTACCCCCCCTCCGCTCCCCCGCCCCTCCCTCATTCTCGGCCAAGCTTCTGCTTATAGGAAGGGAAACTGAAACCAAGCTGGGGCGGTGTGTGGGGGAGATCTTCTTCCTGTCAGCCCCTCCCGGAGCTGCCTGGCTGCAGCCCCAGGGTTCTGGGCTCCGGGGCACCTCCGGGCCAGGAGCTCTGGGGCAGTGGGCGGGGCCAGGAGCTGGGGGTCCAGAGAGGCAGGTGCCGCTGCTGTTCCCAGGTGCTGGGATCTGAAGCCCGTTTCGGGAGTGCGCGGCCGAGAAAGAATTCTTCAGGCGTTTTCAGGGCAAAACAAGTGGTTTTATTAAAGCCCGGGGACAGAGCCGGTGCGTGAAGTGCAGGGAGAGCTGCATGGGGGCCTGGGGAGCAACGGGTGATGTTCTTTTAGGGTGATGTTCTTTTAAGCGGAGGACGGATGGGTAGAGACAGAAGAAGTTTCCCAAAGGATTTCCTTATGTTAAAGACTTAGAGGAACCCGGAGGCCTGGCCCTTGTTGAGCTAAGGTAGTTTTGGGCTCTGGCAGGACAGTAACAGGACGACCCTTGAGAGCTCCTGGAGGAGCTCCGTCCTGGCCTCATTGTTTGTCTGTCGGGTGGCCGCAGTTTCGGGGAAATCCCATTCCCTCTACCATTTCTTTCTGCCTCGCACCTCCTGTGGCTGGACACCTGGGTCGCGGAGGCTGGGGCTGGGGCACCGACCATATAAAGGAGCAGAAAGGGTGTGTGTGGAGAGTCCCAGCCCATCCTGGGCAGAGAGGGGCCAACTTTGTCCAGTCATGTTGGGCCAGTCCGATGAGGTTCTAGAACCTAGGTGAGGTTCGGTGGGGTGAGGTCCAGAGCCGACAGCTAAGAAAGAATTCTTAAGACGTCTCTGGTGCAAAAAGGTGGTTTATTAAAGCACGGGGACAGGACCCGTGGGCAGACAGAGATGCTGCCCCGCTATCCTGAGGAGGGGCTGATCATATACACAGGAGTCGGGTAGGTGAGGACAAAGGGGTGTTCAGAAGGCTATCAGGTAAAGAGACTGGCAGGATATTGAAGGCCTGGTTATTGTCAAGCCAAGACTGTTTTTCCCTCTAATGAGGCACTAGCATGAAGACAATTGGGAGTCTCCTGGTGGGATGTCACATTCCTGCTATCAAGCTTCCCTGTTAGTGAGATTTGGGTTTAGAAGAAATTTAACTTTATTTACTTTTCCTTCTACCTCAGCCTCCTTCAGTTTTGTTTATGGAGGGGAGGGTGACATTAGGGCTTGAGGAACTGAGTTATGTGCCTCTGGAAATTGGGCTATTGATAAGATAGATGCTTTGTTGTAAATCTCTAGGACATTTGTAAACCAAGGGAGACTCCTGCCCTGCAGGATTGTGATCTCTGCAAGTTAACTATTTGTTTTTCTTTTAGGGCAGCCAGGGGTGCCTGAGGAATGTCACACACATTACGGAGGGGAGCGGGTGGAGGGGGTGCAAGGTGCCAGCTTTTGCTTTGTCCTTAGCCAGCCTCCTGCTCCCTCATCAAGTCCGACGGTGGAGGGTAGGACCAGGGGGGAAGGTCAGGTTCCCCAGGGGACCCAGTCCGACTCTTCCTTGAGTGCTAGAAGCCTATTATCAGGAGATGAAGTTCCGGCCAACGTCCTTACTTTTTCATTTTCTGCTATGTCCCAGTTTCCTTGATGTTTTTACAAGGGGAAAAAGAGGAGAACCTGAGACCCTATTCACATCCAGGGTAGGGCTGGGGGCCCCTGGGGCAGCCCAGAGGCAGAACAGGTACAGGTGGGGGTGGCCCCAGGCGGGGGGAGGTTTGGGGCAGCACTGGAGGGTCCCTGGCCGGGGACAGAGCCATCCTGCCTGTTTGTGCCTGTAGGGCTGGTGTGGGCACCTCGACTCCACGGCCACCGGCACAGGCCGTGGGTTTGTGCTCACTGAACGGACTCCGGCCGGGTGGGGCAGGCACACCTGGAGGGTCGTACTGCTCAGTGCCGTGGGTTTTATGATTTCGATCGTGGTAAAACATTTATAACGTGAAATTTACCGTTTTCACGGTGTGTCGCTGTTCGGCGGCCTGAGGCCCATTCCCATTGTCATGCGGCCATCCCCACCATCCCCTCCAGAACCTTCCATCTTCCCAAACTGAACGTCTGTCTGCAGTAAACACTGATGCCGCCCACAGCCGCTGTCACCCACCGCCTCTTTCTGTCTCTGGGAATGTGACTACCTTAGGGACCTCTGTGAGAGTGGGAGGCGTGCGTGCTCGCTTTAGCCTTGAGGACCTGCAGGGCTGCGGCCCCTGTTTTCCAGCCGAGGGCTGGGCCCGGATGGCAGGGGGGCCCTGGGCTAGCTGGTGGCCGTCCCAGGGGTGCGTGCCCTGCAGACCTAGGCTGCTGCTGGGGCTCTCCTCGGCAGCCTGGGTGTCAGAGTCAGCGTGGCTGACCGTGTTGGGTAGAGTTAATTTTCGGTGACATTTTATAGAAGTGATTTGGGGTTGTCGGCGAGGTCCCTGCCCTCTCCCCTCATTCCTGTGCTAATCAGCCATTGACCTGATTTGGGGACCTAAAGGGGAGCTCAGACCCATTGGCTCTCTGGGTACCTCCAGGTCTGCTCATCTGCAGGCATCCCAGCGTGCATACATGCTTCAGGGCTAGGGGACAGGAATTTGCTCCAATTCAGCCAAAATATCCTATGGGCAAGGACCAGGACCCCGACAGCTGTCCCCAGGGCCTGTTGTGGCTTCTGTGAAACTGTGGGAGGCAGCCCAACGCCTGGGTTCAAGCCCTGCTCCCCAATTGTCCTTCCATATTTGTGTCTACCAGGAAAGCATGTCCCCCGTTGGCTGGCGGTGGGTACTTGGCGGGTTCACACGCAGAGAGCCTACTAAATGCGGCAGGTTTGCCCTTCCTGAATCCAGCTGGAACTAACACGTGCTGGTGAGAACGGAGGTGACTGGAAGTGGTGCTGGGGAGCAAATGGTCCAGAAAGAAGTCTTCCAACATTCTTGGTACAAAAAGTGTGGTTTTACTATAACACAGGGAGGGGCAGGACCTGTGGGGAGAGAGAGCTGCCCCCCGGACTGTGAAATGCTGAGCTGTGAAGAGATTATATACTTTAGAGTTGGGGGAGGTAAGGACAATGCAAAGTTTCCAAAAAGATTTTCCTGTCTCAGAGACTCACAGGATCTGGGAGGTCTGGCTAGCTATTGTCAACCTAATGTTGCATTTCCTCTAGCAAGGCATTAACGCGGGAGACTGGGACTTCCTGGAGGAATGTTCTTTTCTGCTCGTCTGGAGTGTTTGTCAATAGGGCTGAAGGTCCTAAGGAAATTCAATTTTATGTACATTTCTTTTGCCTTTGTTCCTCAAGTCATGAACGACCTTCCCATTGTAGGAGGGCACAAAAGCCATGAAGCCTGTTAACACAACATTATTAAGTGTTTGGTGTGTCCCCTTCTGGATGTTTCCTCTGCGTGGAAACGTGTGTATGCATATGTGTTTCTGTAAGCTGGTGGGTCATGCTGATGTAGTTGGGGAATACAGGTGAGGCTTGGTTGGGTAGTGGGTCTGGAGCCGACAGCCAAGAAAGAATTCTTGATACGTCTTTGGTGCAAAAAGGTGGTTTTATTAAAGCACGGGGACAGGACCCATGGGCAGAAAGAGCTGTGCTGGGGTCATGAGCAGTGACCCATGATGTGCTCTCTAGTTGGGGGGGTGAGCAGGAGATGGTGAGCCTCTGAGGAATTTTAGAAGCAAGATTTGCAGAACCTTGAGGGGCTAGCTGGTGTTGGGAAAAGGTCGTTTACTACCGCCTGATAAAACCTGAGTCGTGAGAACCTTCAGATGTGTATCAGTGGGTCATATGCCTAGGGATAGAGATAAAGGGAGCTTCCAAAGGAATTTTCATTTATTTTTTTATTTATTTTTATAAATTTTTAAAGATTTCACATATGCATGTATGTATTTTACAGAGGGAGAGAGGGGAGGGGAGGGGCAGAGGGAGAAGGAGAGAGACTTACACTGGCTCCACACCCAGCATGGAGCATGGAGCCTGACGTCATGACCTGAGCCCAAATCAAGAGTTGGATGCTTAAAACCAACTGAGCTATTCAGGTGCTGCCAAAGAAATATTTATATGTTAAAGTCGAATGACAGGATCCTGGAGGCCGGGCTAGGACTGCCTTTGGCCCTTAGCAGAGCGTCAACATGGAGGCAGCTGAGTCCCTAGAGGAAGGTCACTCTGCCTGTTTCAAGGACTTGTCAATGGGCCGTAGGTCGTAAGGAAATTTAATTTTCTTCTGTAAAGAAATTTATTTTTCTTCTGCCCTTGTTCCCCACATCACTGGGCACTTGCCTTGTTCCACCATTTGTCAGAAGGGACATGGCGAGGCGGATCTTGCTCCCAGAACCAGTCTATCTGGAGGACAGCCTCCTGTGTTTATAAGCATGAGGCTTCTGGCCCCTCTGGCCTATGGGTTTCGAGGTTTCTCATCCACCCGCATCCTCTGTAGCACTGGGCACTACACATCTTGCTGGTTCATGCCAAGTGGGTGGGGGCACATGGCATCTCGTGGATTCCTTGCTTGCTTCCTTGATCTGTGGAGAGCCAAGGATGTTTTCAAGGGTCTTTTTCCTTGAACCGCCTCTCGTTTTCCTCTTGGGAAGCTCATTTTTTACAACAATTCTTTTTTTTTTTTTTTTAAAGATTTTATTTATTTATTTGACAGACATCACAGGTAGGCAGAGAGGCAGGCAGAGAGAGGAAGGGAAGCAGGCTCCCTGCCGAGCAGAGAGCCGGACACGACACGGGGCTCGATCCCAGGACCCTGGGATCATGACCTGAGCCGAAGGCAGAGGCTTTAACCCACTGAGCCACCCAGGCGCCCCTTTTACAACAATTCTTACTGATTCTTCATCGGCGTCGAGGCTGTTTAATTGGAGAGGACCAGAACCGCAGCTCCTGCTTCGTCCGCCGGAGGAACGCACTGCCTGGATGCTCGGCTCCAGCGCCAGGGGCTTGGGTTTCCACGGGGCTCGCTCTCTGTCCCGAGTTCCTCTGTCTCTGCCTCTTTCTCTGGTCCCCTGCTTTGTCCTCAGGCTGGCTGTGTTCATGAAGGCAGACGGGCTCACCAGCTCCGGTGCCTGGGATCTGTTTGTCTGACCAGGGGAGGGAGTCAGTGTGTCTGAAACTCCAGTCACCAGCCCTGGTGGTTGGCTGCACGTCCTGCCAATCACTGGGGCCAGGGGAAATGCCAGGTTCTGATTGGATCAGGCTAATCAGGGATCTCACCACAAAGAGGCAGGTAGAGGCCAAAATGCTCACAGTTTATCATCAGAGGAGAGCGGCCCTGGGCGTTGTGTGCGATGATATCCTTGCCAGTTTGGTTCTTCAGCCGCCAGGTTGTGGGGGAGGAAGAATCTTTCTCTCCCCTCAAAATGCTTCTGGCTGGTCTGAGAATTAAATTGACATGAGACAGATTGACAGGAGAAAAATCAGATTTAATTTCTTTACGATGAGAGATTGCAAAGACAAGTGAAGGGAGGTGTCTATGTCACCCTGAACTCAGGAGAAGGGCGTGGGTAGGGGTCTGGGACGCCAAAGGGAAGACAGCAGGTCTCGGGGAGATGGGAAGGAGCCAGAGGTGAACAGATGTTTGCTGGGTCATCAGGAAACTATGGGACAAGAAGACTCTGGTCCAGCAGGCCTTGCTAAGTTCCTGCTGGCCCGCCATCCCGCCATCCCTAGTTCATAGCTTAATGTAGTTATGTGTGGCGGCTCCCAGTTTCTCCTTCCCGATTCTTTTTTTTTTTTTTTTTTAAGATTTTATTTATTTGATAGACAGAAATCACAAGTAGGCAGAGAAGCAGTCAGAGAGAGAGGGGGACGCAGGCTCCCCGCTGAGCAGAGAGCCCGATGCGGGGCTTGATCCCAGGACCCTGAGATCATGACCTGAGCCGAAGGCAGAGGCTTTAACCCACTGAGCCACCCAGGCACCCCATCCTTCTCAATTCTTGTAGGCAGTTAGGGGGAAGGTCAAAATTTCTTCCTGAGTCTTTTCAGCTCAAAATAGTCTTCATGACAAAGTGGCCCATCTTGGGGCAACTCAAAGTTCTAAGTATGTGTATTTAGCCATTTAATGTAGTTGTTATTAATTCTGAGTCTTGTCACAGTCATCCAAAGGATGACTTCTGAGGGCCAAGTTCCAAATGCCAGAGGCTCCAAGGGAAGCAAAGCACTGGTCCTCGCTCTCCAGAATTTACAGAGGGGAGGTTGGGCATAAGACAGGGCCTAGGAGAAGGAAGAGGAAGGGGCTTCAGAAGCGGGGCCCAGCAGGCCTTGGCTTTGGAGGCCAGGCTGAAGGAAGGTTCCAAGTAGAAAGCCATCTGGAGTGGGGGGGGGCGTGGCATGGGGACCCAACTTTGAAAATAGGGTCCCTGAAGGACTCAGTTTGGGAGGGACCCCCTCTGGGGATGGTGGTTGTAAACAGGGGCGACTCTGAGAGCAAAGCAGCTGGGGTACAAGGGTCAATGGGGGCAGGGACCAGGGAGGCGCTGGGAGACTCTGGGTCGGGCCAGGAGCCCCAGTGAGAGGGGCTGAGAGTGGGGCGCCTCTCCCTGAGAAGAGAGGAAGAAGCACCTTGGGCAGGGAGGGGAGTGGCTCGTTTTGATTTAGACCCAGGGCTGGGCCACTCTGCTGAAGCCGACATCGGGCAGAGCTGGACAGTCCGACCGCACGTGCTGTCCCAGGGATTTGGCCTCTTCCTTGGGGCTGGAGCCGGGGTCCTGGGTCCGTCATGCCCACCCGAGAGCAGAAATTGCACCCAGGGAAAGTGCATGTTGGGGGAGAGGGCTGATCTGGCCAGTGTCCTCGCGGGACTTTCCTCCGGGATTTTCCTTGCTTTACCGTGAGACTTGACCCACATGTGTGGACCTTTGCAGATTCTGAGAACAACAACCCTGAGGCAGTGCCGGCCCCAGAGGAGAAAAGGGAGTGTGGGCAGGAGCGGAAGGAGGATGGTGGCCCCGAGGTGACCTCGGACCCTGAGGCAGAGATGGAGTGTGAACAGGAGCTGAAGGAGGGCGGTGACTCCAAGGTGACCTCAGACGCCGAGGAAGAGATGGAGTGTGGACAGGAGCTGAGGGAGGACGGTGGCCGTTTCTTGTCCCCGGACTCAAGTCACCTCCTGCAGGAGGATCCGGACGAGGCCGCTTCCAGTGTCTCCTTGGCTGGCCCAGGAGTGGGCAGAGTGAGTAGTCCTGGGCCCTGGTGGCGGGACGCGGTGGTGGGGTGGTCTGTGAGGAGCAGCAACGGCCCATTTCCCCCCTGCTTGGCCCGGAAGCTGCCGCTGCTGTGGTCGCACCCGTGGCAGAACAAGGGGCCCCCCCATCCTTACTGTACGGCTCGCTGTGGCCCCCCCGCCCCCGACGGCTGCACGCGGGGCAGCACCAGGGCAGCCCCGTCTCTGCGGCTGGTTGGCCGCGGGCTCTGGGCTCTGCTCCCCCACCAGGCCCGGCTGTGCCTCCTCTCGGGACCTCTTTGCCTTGACGGGGCTGGCGCTGAGGTGTCTGGAAGCCACAGACGCAGGGTCGCGGCTCAGGGAGGTCGCTGGCTCGCCACACGCTCCTCGCCTAGAGTGGGGGTGGGGAGCCGGGGCTCAGCAGTCTGGGGTCACCCGCCAGCGAGCGAGCAGATGGGAGCCCCGGGCGAGGCTTGCAGGGAGCGCGGGGACAGGTTCGGGGGCAGGTTGGGGACCGTGACACGGCAGAAGGACCCGTGCTGCAGCTCGGCCTGTGTGGACCCTGTGTCCTGGGGCTCCTGCTGGACACGGGGACACGATGCTGTCCTTCCGTGTCGGGGTTGGGGCCGGTGTCCCGTCTCTTCTTAGTTGTTCCTTGAAGTGTCAGGCCAGCGGGGCAGACGCAGCCAGCAGTGTCGCGGTTAGTGGGGGCACCATGCGGGGTGCGACGGTGCGGGGGGTGTGTGTGGTGTGGCAGGGGTGTGATGTGAGGTGAGAGCGGGGGATGTGTAAGAGTGTGTGTTAGTGTGTAGTGTGCGTGTGCGTGAGTGTGGGATTTGTGTCGTGTGGGTGTGAGTGGGATGTGTGGAGGGCGCAGGAGTATGGGTGTGTGGTGTATGTTAGTGTGTGAGGCCGGGTGAGGTTTTTGTTAGTGTGCGACGTGTGTGCGGCGTTGGGTATGTGTGCTGTGGGCGTGTTAGCATGTGTGGATGCGTATGGTGGGGGTACGCACGTGTGGTGGGAGCGCGGGGTGTGCGGTGTGGGGTGTAGATATGTGTGCGGGAGTAGCTGGTGTGATTGCGGGGCGTGTGGGGTGTGTATGTGTGTGGTACGCGTGAGTGAGTGGACAGTGTGTGTGTGTGTGTGAGGTGTGAGTGGGGTGTAGGGGTGTGAGCGTGATTTTTGAGTGTGTTTGTGTGTGAGTGTGTGTCTTTCCCCTTGGGGTGTCGCTGTCCTGAGCAGGACATGGGACGGTGAAGGTTCAGGTGAACTCGGGGGGTGGGTGCCGGGGGTGGGGGCCGGGGTTGCACCCCCACAGGAGGGCACATGGCACCGCGAGTGGACCTGACTCTGAGTCCAGCAGGACTGGGTTTTCTTTTCTTTTTTTTTTTTTTTAAAGATTTTATTTATTTATTTGACAGAGATCACAAGTAGGCAGAGAGGCAGAGAGAGAGGGGAGCAGGGTTCCCACTGAGCAGAGATCCTGTTGCGGGGCTCGATCCCAGGACCCTGAGATCATGACCTGAACCTAAGGCAGAGGCTTAACCCACTGAGCCACCCAGGCGCCCCCTGGGTTTTCTTTTTTAACTTTGAAGTAACCAGAGTGAGTTTAAGGCTCTTTTCAAAAATGGGCAAGAATAACCAAGAATACTATGAAAAAGAAAAGTCTGCGTGGGACTTACTGCACAAAATCAAACAGAAACGAGTTACAAAGCCATAGTCAGTGAAACTGAATTCTGGGGGCGATCGCTGCACTAGAAGACACATCCCTGAGTCAGAACCTCGTATGTGCAAGAATGGGGGTGGGGGATGCGTAAATATGTATCTGATCTCTGAACAGGGGAAGAGTTTCTGGTAATTAAAGCAAGGGAGAAGACTACAAACAAGAGATCAGTGTCTTTGACTTAAGAAAATTAAAAACGTCATGGAATATGATAAGCACAAATGAAGGGCAAACAATCTAGGAGAAACATAGAATATTTTTATTTACATAAAAGTACTTTTTTTTTTAAGATTTTATTTACTTATTTGACAGAGATCACAAGGAGGCAGAGAGGCAGGGGGAAGCAGGCTCCCCGCTGAGCAGAGAGCCCGACTCAGGCTCGATCTCAGGACCCTGGGATCATGACCCGAGCCGAAGGCAGAGGCTTTAACCCACTGAGCCACCCAGGCGCCCCATGTAAAAGTACTTTTAACGAAGAGTGAGTTGCCTCAATATGTCAAAAGCTCCTAGAAATCAAGAAGAAAACAGTAAACAACCCAGTAGGAAAAAGTGGGTCAATAGTAGATTATAGTCTCTAAATAAATGGTCTATAAATTTATAAAGCTCCCACCTCTGAACTCAAACCTGGAAAATAAAAAGAACTGCGAGCTTTTATGTGAAACTTATAAAATTAAAGAATGGTTTTAAAGTCAGCATTTGGGGTGGAGCTCTCCGTGCACCTGCGGGTAGTCTGGTGGGACCCCAGCGAGACAGGTGCTCTTCTTCTCTGATTTCATTATGAGAAATGACCCCAGAAAGGCATCTGAAGGTTTCAAAGAGGATTTAATCGCAGCCCCAGCTTCAGTGGCCCAAAGGCTGGAACCCTCTTGAGTTCCCCCCACCCTGGGCAGGGCACCCTGGGTCGTCCCTAGGCCGGAATGTATTGTGGCCTCTGACTGTTATGGCCTCTGACTGTTATTTTCTCAAAGATGGAAGCCGCGGGGAAATTCTTGCGATCCAATCACATAACTAAATAAACAAAAAGAGATAAGAGAAAAACCCCAAGAATCGTAAAGGGATACCAGTGAAAATGGCAGAGAAGGGGCCTGCGGGGTCCTGTCCCTCCCAGGGAAGCACCAGCCACACTGAGCAAAAGAGCATAAGTTCAGTTGCACGTCTGGAAAGTCTCGGTAGCAGGAGACCTGGCCCTGGTGGCTGAGCTTGGTTTGTGGGGTTTTGGCCTCGCCCCACTCCCTCCCCGCATGGGGGGGTCTGAAGGTGCCGCCCGTTCTGACAGAGGACGGGAGCCCTGCAGACCGTGTTCTGGGGCTTGACCTCTGGGATGTCTAAGGATGAGAAGCGCTAAAGAAGCTGTTCCTGGAACAGCTGCCAGCACCTGGAGGAGGGAAGTGGGGAGTCATTGCTCAGAGGGCATGGGGTTCCTTTCAGGGGGGATGAAAATGTGCAGAACTGGATAGAGAGTGTGTGCAATGGCTCATTGTACGTTCTGTGATTTTCACCCCGGTGTCAGAAAGCCGTGTGTGGCACTATCACAGGAGGGGTTGAAAACAAAAGCTGAAATGCACACGCTCCCACCCGCGAAGGGGAGCTGGAGAGGAGAGCACAGGTGGATGCTGAGGGGTCGTCCCTGGGGATTCGATCACGGGGCTTCGTGGCCGTTCCCCAGTCCCTAGTGACCCTGCAGAACGCCACGGTCAGAGGGCACGTGCATGTGTAACAGGCTCGTGGGTGCAGCTGGGGTGTTCCCACGGGGTGGGGGGACTCTGCCAGGGAACCAAGGGCCAGGGCCCTGGGCTAGGACAGGACCCTTTATTCAATGAGTCACGAATCAGGCACATCCCACCCAGCAACGGAAGGAGCGCCAAAAGGCTCAATGGAAGGTTTTCTAGAGGCAGAAAGGGGATGGAAGAGAAAATTATTAGTAAAGAATGCATCGTTTTCAGGCAAGGTTGTACTCCTGTGGGTGTCAGGCAGAGGGAGGGCAAGGTGGGCTCGCTTTCCTACAGAGGGTGTCCAGGAGTGATGGCCTCTGCCCAGGGGCGCGGGGCAGGGGACAGGAGGAAGGAGTTGTTTATGAGAGGGACATCGAAGCAGGAAAGGACAGCAAGGAGGCATCCTGATTGTGTCGGGCATTTAACTGATGGACGTGGCTGAGTGACAAGAGGAGGGATCGTGCCATGCGGGGAAGCCCCTGGGTGGCCGAGAGGAGGAGGGGGCAAGGCAAGTTTGGGCAAGTTCAGGATTGGCTGGTTTGAGTGATCTTGGTGGGCTCCGGGCTGTCGGGGTGTTGCCAGCCATTGTGTCCCCGGCCCTGGGGTGATTTAGGGCAGAGGAACAGTGGCGGAGGGAGGTGTGTAGGGTGTGGGCTCTGGGTTGGTTGGTTTGCAAATGGAAGGGAGTCTTCCACAGTCTAGGAGTGAGCTAGCCCTGGGTGGGGCGGGCTCCAGGATTAGCAAGGACCCCCAACCGTCAAAGCGCCATAAACTGCAAAAAATAAAACCCAGGATTAATACTGGCGGCGGGAGCAGGACAAGTGCAGGGTGAGGTGGGCGGGCCATGAGCGGGGGTCTCCTGGCCACGGTCCGGGCTGTTACTTGGGTGAGCAAGTCTCCGGCCGCTCGCACACAGTACAGGACCAGGGAGTCCTTGGGGAATGGGCGAAGCCATCTTATTAGGGCTTCAGTGGCTTTCAGGCTCAGCCTGCACCGTCTCCTCCAGGAAGCCTTCCAGGCTAGAGGCCACCTCTGAGATCCCAGCCCCTTTGCCATTGGCCTTCCCCACACACTTAACACCATCCGTTTACATAGTCTGCCTCTCTCCCGAAACCACTGGCTTCGTGGGGCGGGAATAAGCCTTGCGCTATTGTTCCTGGTCCCTGCACAGAGTCCAGTCGGAGCAGAGCTGGCGGGGCTCCCAGGGGCGCGCTCCGGGCCCTGCCTGGGTCCTCCTGGTCTCCAGCGGCCCAGGCAGCAGCTCATTGGAAATGCAGACCCCCAGGTCCCCCATGCCTACCGAGTTACCGTCTGCATGTTTAGTGTTCTGTACCCCCACGGATGCTGGACAAATTACTGCCTTAGATGACCCTTCTTTCTTTTTAAGTTTCATTTATTTAAGTCACCTCCACACCCCATGTGGTGTGGAGACCCCAAGATGAAGAGTCACGTGTTCTTCTGACTGAGCCAGCCACAGCCCTTAGATGACCTTTTCTTATTATTTAAAGACTTTACTTATTATTTTATTTAAGGAGAGGGAGTGAGAGAAAGCAAGCAGGGGGAGGGACAGAGGGACAAGCAGACTCCACAGAGTGTGGAGCCCAACATGGGGCTCAATCTCTCGACCCTGAGATCATGACCGGAGCCGAAATCAAGAGTCAGCCGCTTAACCATCTGAGCCACCGCAGGCCAAGCGCCCCCCCACCGCATTTTAAAGCCTTGTTCCTGCCAGTGCGACGGTAGCAGGTGTCCGTTTGCAGGCCAGGAAGTCTCCTGACCTCCCGGCCGCACGGCTCGGATGTCGGAGTGCGGCACGTGGGGGGTCGCGTCCGCTTTGGAACTTGCAAGCAGCACGCTTCGGGATGTCCCATGGGAGCAGCCCCGGGGGAGGTTCTCGGCTGTGATTTGCCGGGACGAAGGGTGTGGCCGGCACTGCCCGGCCGCCTGTCCTGCAGCTCTGTCCCCCGCCCCGACAGTTCGCGTCTTTCCAGGATAAGGAGCCGGCAGATCTGACAGAGATGAGGGGGTTTGGTCCGACCAAGCTTGACGTACTCGAGACATTGAAAGGAAATTGGAGGAAAGTGTTGGGAGAGTGTAGTGACCCCAGGAAATATAACGAGTGTCTCTTCTGTTCAGAGCAAAAGGAAGAGAGGGAGGAGGAGAAAGAACCAGAATGCCTCCGCTTCCGCAGAGCCAGACTCCTTGCTGGAGGCCACCTCCGTCACCGGGGGCGTCAGCTCGCTTGCCAACTCCCGCTTCCAGGACCCAGCCCCACCCCAGAGCAGGGCCCCGCAAGGTGGTCCGACCAGCGAGCCGAGCCAGCCCCCGGTCACCGCCCCGACGCCGCCAGAAGGTGGTGACCACCCAGGGCCCATGGGGCACGCTGAGGCTGGTGGCAGCCCTCCGCGGGATCAGACTGGGGGAGGTGCCCTCCTGAATGGGAAAGGCCATGACACCCCCGAGCCCTCCAAGGGCAGGGGCCCCCCCCAGGAGGGGGCTGGTCCAACCACCTCTGCCAGCAAAGACCGTCCTGGGAAGGAAGGTGCTGATCAGGAAGTCCTGCCTCCTGAGTCCAAGCGGGCCTATGAGCCCAAGATGGAACCACAGAGCCCCGCGCGGCAGGCCGGGGCTCATGCTTCTGGGGTAAGTTGTCGGGAAGTGATGAACGGGTCCACTGTGCCCGGACTGCTGGCTGTGGCCAAGCAGCTCTGCCGTCGCCTCCCTGCCCAGGAAGGGCACCCCTGGGACTTGTTCCCCGGGATGACACCCCTCCCTGAGCCACTGGTCCCTCTCGCTGGGCTGGTGGCAGCGCTGACCTGTCCCCGTCAAGTTGTCGCCTGGGTCCTGACGTCTGGGGCCTTTGTCTCCTCCAGGAAACCGCTGCTGCAGCCCAGCCCGCTAAGCCCGAGGGAGGGGCTGGGGAAAAAGTGAAAGCCAAGACTCAGAAAACGAAACAGCCGCCCGCAAGCTGTCCTGCTTCCCCAGAGCTCCGCCAGGTAGGGAAGGCATCTTGTCTTGGAAGCCTCCACGTCCTGCTGTCTGTCCCACCATCTGCTCCTTTGGGCCCTGTTCCTTCTAAATTTCATCCTTCCTTGTCATTCAGTGATTCCCTTTCGGGTGCAAGGGATGCAGCCACGAAGGAGACCTGACTCCTGCCATCATGGCCCACATTCTATAGGGGGAAAGACAAAAAGCGAAGTTAGGCACAGGGAGGGCCACATGGAAAAGCATGGTGTGGGTGGAGGGAGCCGAGGTGGGTGCTGAGAGAGCGTTGCCAGGCAGGGTCTCCTCAAGGAGGTGCCGGTGGAGTAGAGATCTGCAAGCGTGAGGGGCAAGCCATGCAGTTCTCTGGGGACACGTCCCAGGCAACAATGGCAGGTGCAAAGGCCCTGTGGCAGACTGTGGCAGACTTGTACTGGGAACAGTAAGGAAACCAGTGACCCCAGGAGCAAGTGAGGGAAAGAAGGTTGCAGAGGGGTTCTTGGAGGCTGTAGCAGGTGGGTCAGAGGGCAATGGAAGGTTCTGAGTGGGGAAGGGACATACATGACCACTCTGGCTGCTGTGACAAGCATTGACTAGAGGGGGCAAATGGGCTTGGTTACTTGTTCCAGGAAGCTGAAACCAAGGAGAAGGTGGCCGTTGCGGGAGACAAAGCAGGTGGAAGTGATAAGGCCAAGCCAGAGGCTCCGAAGAAGCCGGAAGGGAATGACAAGGATTGTGCGGCCGCGGTGAAAAGTGAGAAGGAGCAACAGAACCGCAAAGCAGGAGCATGTGAAGTGAAGGAGAGGTCGGTGTGAGCCCTGGCACCTGGGAACAAGGACACAACCTGCCCCAGGGGCGCAGGCACAGCCTCCCAGGCTCCCCCACCTCACCCCTGCTGGGGCAGGAGACAGACAGATTCCCAGGCTGCCCTTCTTGGTGACTCTTTTGGGGAAATGGGGGAACTGCTGAGGAGGCGGGTGGTAGGGAGCCACGTGTCCCCATTCCTTGCTGGTGATCTGCTCCAGCATACAGCCCCCAGGGTCCCCAAGGCCACGTGAGCCTTATGGATCTCAGGGGAGAGGCTGGCACGTCCCAGAGTTCTTTCTGTCCCCTCCCGCCACAGCTCCCAGCCCTTCAGAGCCAGGCAGAGGTGGCCCCCCACCCTGTGAGTAGGAGCCCACCCCGCTCCTCCACCGTGAGGGGGTCCAGCAGGACCCATATGACATGGGTCTGTCCGAAGTGTGGACACTGTTGCACTCCGCCGGGGTGTGTGTGAGCAGTCAAGGAACAGAGGCCCCGTTGTGCACGTATGGTGTGTGAGTGTGCATGTGTGTGCGCAGGAGGCAGGCAGATCGAGATCTAATCCGTGTTTCCTTTGATGCTTTCCTCCAGCCCACTGAGTCTCCAGGAAAGGATCACGGTGTTCTTCCACGCGATCATTGCCAAGGACGTCGGCTTTGACCCCAACGTGCACAAAGTGTTTGTCAAGGGGGGAGAAGAGTTTGGGAAACCCAAGTGGAGTCTGAACGTCTGTGAGATGCACTGCACCAAGTGAGTGTGCCGGGGGTCACGGGGACTCTGTCGGGGAAGGCACGGAAGAGCCGGTCTTCGCAATACCTTGAAGTCATGATTTGTTTCACGTTGCTAACATTCTCACGCTTTGGAAAACGACGGCTCCAAACAGATACTCCCTCGAATGCGCTTCTGTGCGGTATGTCACCGTGGCCCACTTAGTGTTGGTTCCGTCTGCAAACTGTGTCTCATTCTAGAAGCATCCTCTGGTCAGCGGTGATTTCTAGCTCTGGGTTTGCTCCAGGCTGTTTGAGGAGAGGTAAAATGTTCAAACTAGGAATCTGTTTTGGATAACTGGCCGGTGTCCTATCAATTCAGAGACCTGTACGAGAACGGGTTCCTCGTGGAAGGCAGCGCCGTCCTGTCCCGGCGGTACCTGAATAAAGCCATTCCATACAAGTACGTTGTCGTGCGCGGCAAGAGCAGTGACTACGAGTACATCGACAAACCTCAGCAGAGCAACGAGCACGTCAACCGCTGTCTGCAGGTGAAGGCGGAGCTTCTGGGCTCAGGAGGTGAGTCGCGGGCGGGGCCCCTGTCCTGGGCTCAGGCGTGCCGGTGCTGGGCCTCCCAAAGTGGCTGGTCCTCTGCAGAGCGGGGGCCCCCGTGGGTCCTCTGGGCCGGCACTGCCCTTGCCCGTGCCCCCGGGCCCTGGGCCCCGGCCTCCAGCTCTGCATTGAAGAAACCCAAGTTCAGAAGCCTGTTTTTGATCAGTGTAACGGAACCGCTCACTTCCCAGGGGAAATCAGGATAAGGATTTTTACTCACGGGCAGAGAGGTTGAAGCTGCTGGGGGTGAGGGGGTGAGAGGCTGGGCGGAGGGGCCACAAGGCTCTGGCAAGAAGGTTCAGGGCGGGAGGACGAGGTTGGAGCTATGGGCACCCACCCCTTGCCCCAGAGACTGTGGGTCTGACCCCTGCCCGCACCCACACCCTTGCTCCTTGCGTCCTGGCCACTCTCCGCTCATCTCCTTTCTCCTGTTCATGTGTAATTGTTTCCTTGTCTCGTCTTTCTTGTTTTTTCTTTGCTCTATTTTCTTCTCGTTGTATGTAGTGTGTGTGTGAACATGGTGTGTTTATGAATGTGGCGTGTGTGTGAAGACGGTGTGTGTGGATTGTGTGGTGTGTGTGTGAACATTGTGTGTGTGGCGTGCACGTGGCACGTCGGCGTGTGTGGCCTGTGTGGCGTGTGCAGTGTGTGTTCTACCTATACATGATCTCCGTGGCTTCTGCTTTGGGAATGTGCGAGGACCTTCTCTGTGGCCTGGTGCCCGGTCTGTGGCAGGCGTCCCCGTGGGCTGAGCCAGACCGAGCAGCGAGCTGGGGGCGCGCGGACCCTCGTGTATCTAGTAGATGAAGCCTGTTTGATAGTCAAGTCCATTCTCGAAAGGCTGGCGTGTCTGTCGGCTCCCGAGTGTAGCCCGGCGCTGCTCCCTGCTGCTGCCCGGCCCCGAGCGCCGCGGGCCTTCGATGCAGGGTGGCGGTCCGGACCTGGGGCTGCGGGGGTGTGGGAGCGGAACGGAGGTGAGGCCTGGTGAGCTGCGGGATGGCTCGTGGGGAGGCCTTGGCAGGCTCTCCTCAGAGGTCATTGTCATCGCTACAGACGGTTGGGGAAGGGGCGTGGAAGGTGACGGGAACAGGGTGATGGCAGGGGTTTCGTGTCCGCTCCAACCCGTGCTGTGGCGGCTCCTCTACAGCACTTGAAAGAACTGCAGGTCTCCTGGTTCCCCGCGCAGTACGGGCAGGGGTGGCTGTCCCCCTTCCTCCCTCTACGCATCCCCGCATAGCGTGAGTGGCCGTGGCCAGGCCACCAGAGTGGGGGTTTCCGGCTGTAGCCCCACACCCCAAGAGACCCAGACCATGGCCGCCCGCCTGGGGGGGGGCCTGAGCGTTGTCCTTCCGTGTCCTCTTCCACTGTCCCTCTTCTGTCTCTCTGTGGTCCCTCTGTGGTCCCTCCACTGTTCCTTCTCTGTTCATCCATGGTCCCTGCACAGTTCCTCCCCAGCCCTCCACTGTCCCTCTGCAGTCTCTATGCTGTCCCTCTGAGGTCCCTCCATTGTCCCTCTGCGGTCCCTCCACTGTCTGCGGTCCCCCCGCTTTCCCTCCATGGTCCCCCTGCAGTCCTTCCACAGCCCTCTGCCGTCCCTCCACTGTCCCTCTGCAGTCCCTCTGCCACGTGCCGGTGCCGTTCTGCCTGGAACGGGGGGTGTGCCTGCTGTCTGCACCGCCGGCTTCTGTTTCTCCATCTCCGCCTTCATCTCTGCTCGGCCCTCGCTCTGGGGCCTGCCTCTCCGGCCACCTGTCTGCTTTGCTGGGCTCTCGTTGGTTTGTTTTCTGTCGTGGTTTTTCATTCAGTCTGACCGTCCTTAGTGGATGCATTTAGCCTGCCCACGTTCATCCCGACTGCTGCTGGAGGACAGACTTTGTCCACCTTGACTTGTCTTTTCTGTTCATCTTGTTTTCATGCCCTCTTTTGGGTATTTTTTCTAAGTTGCAGAATTTCTTTCTCTTTCGTTTTCTCTAGTGGGTTGGAAACTTAAACATGTTATTTCTTTTCTTCTGGTAGATTCTGAGAGACCAAAACCTCTGATGGCCCCCTCTCCCCCATCCCAGTGTCAAAGGTGTCCCCTGCCCAGGTGACCCAAGTGGCACTCCCTCCCCCTCTGGGATGTGGGCCTGGCCAGGCCAGCAGCTCACGTGGGTGTCTGGAGGCCGGGCACGGAGAGCAGGAAAAGCAGTAATTCCCAACAGTAATTTCGAGTTCTGGCCAGGCTGGGGTGGAGCAGAGGTGGGTGAGTGGGGGGCCTTGGTGCCGACAGCGGGATGCAGGGTACCTGCTCTTCCGGACACGTGCCCATCCTGATCGTCGTGGCTGAGTTCATGTGTTCATGTTGCCTCTGGCCGTCTTACTGACCCCTGGTCTTCTGATTATTTTGCAGCTGGTTTTGTCAGGTTTTCTAATCAACACTCTGTACCTTTGCACCTCATCCCGAGAGCAGGGGTGGACTCAGCCCTTGCCCTGCATCAAGGGCTCTGTCTTGTCTGTCCCACGTGGGGTGGGCATCCCAGCTCCCAGCACAGAGGAAACTAGCCTTTGGTCCAGTAACTCAGCCAAGTGGGGTGCTCAACTGTTACTGAGTGCGGTTTTGGGATAGAATTCTTAACCTCTGTGCGATCGTATTCTAATGATCCCATACACCAAGTGTGCTGAGCCGTCTGGTTTAGTGCAGACACGTTTCAAATATTTTCACGCCAGCCAGATCACGGGACCTTGGGTGCCCCTCTCATTGCCGTGGGGCGGCAAGGGTCCGTGTCCTAAACACAGCGGCTCCTGCATTGCCCCTCCGCTGGCGGGACCGTGGCCCAGATGAGTTCAGTTCCTTCCCTTCCTCTGCCTCCTGCGTTCGGGTCGTCGGCCTCCTGGGGCGCTGTCTAGGTCGCCGCGTTCAGATGGCGCGCAGCGTGGTGTTTTCCTCTCTTTGCTCTTAGACTGGCACCAGTATGATGATCTGGTCCGTATGAAGAGCCCGGGGAAGTTTCAGAGGATGGTGAGCTCCTTCACAGACGGGATAAGGAAGGACCTGGTGAAGGGCAAGCAGGTGGCGGCCACCGTCATGCTGGACGGCATCTTCAGCATCCTGCAGCCCTGGAGCGCCGCCAACCTGAAGAGCTTTTTCACCCAGCTCCAGCAGTTCTACTGTGTCGTGAAAGTACCCATGATCTACGAGGGCCACGCACAGCCCTGGCACTCTCTGCAGTACGAGGAGAAGGAGGTACTGGCTGTCAGAGTACACGCCCCTCCCCTCCCTTTCTATGCAGTCGGCATCACCCCACTTCCTACCGGCCAGGGGATGCCTGGGGAGCAGGTGGGCGCAGACCTCACCCTCACCATTGTCCAGGCTCTGCTGCTTGTGCAGTCTCTGTCCTCCTGGTTTTCTTTCTTCCTTCCCCGACCGGCACCTCCTTACCCGGGCCCCACCCCGCCCACCTCCTCTCCTGGCCCCCCCGACCCCCCACCTCCTCTCCTGGCTCCCCCGACCCCCCCACCTCCTCTCCTGGCCCCCCC